>NC_056747.1:436893738-437043738 GCF_019279795.1 Protopterus annectens | reverse complement strand
AGGGACACCAACATTTCTGTTGTTAGACAGGGTTTTGAATTTTGATAAGTTAGAGGCAGAGGAGGAATTAGACTGGAAAGAATACATTTGGATACTTAGTTTAAATGTTAGTCATCCCCTATGACTTAATGACAAAGGAAATTGTAAGGTTCATCTAAAATGAAGGAAATTAAAGCATTAATATAAAAACATGGCATACTGTTGCTTTATATATATATTTTTTTTTACAAGTATTATATAAGATTATATAAGATTGTTCTTGTATTGAAATCATTTAATGATTTTTTTACTGTATTTCAGTGAAGTTAGGGCATTGTTACTTATGAAGGTTGTGTCAGCAATTGTGATTATTGACTTACTGATGTTATAATTATTCAATTTATGAGGTAATTAATTAGATGAATGTATAAATGGATGATGTATTTTACCTTATTCAGTCTGAAGTTTAACACTAGAGACAAGCACTTATTTAATAAGTTATTGTTTTGCTGGTTTATTAAAGCTGTGTTGTGACGATTTCTTTTGGAATATATTGCTGTGTTACTGAGTTTCTGTGTTACAACTATTATACAGATTTTTGCCAACAATGTAATGGTGCAGTGGTGCAGCGTCAGTGTTGTTGCCTCACAGCAAGAGGTTCTCTGGTTTGATTCTTGGCTGGGGTGCCTTCTGTGCAAAATCTGCATGTCCTCCCTGTGTTTGCATGGGTTTCCTGCCACATTCCAAAGACGTGCCCACAGCATTTCTCCCTTGGCTGCTGCTGAAAATGGGCTTTGTCCCAGTCGGACTTTCCCAGTAAACAAATGTTAAAAAAAATGTCTTTCCGTGTTAAAATCTTATCCAGATTGGCAAAGCTTTCCTTCTAAGATTTAAACAACGATCTCTCATTGTCTCTACTCATTCCCTATCTGTACCCAAAGAAATAATATGGCAAGATGACTTTTTTTTTTTTTTTTATGTTGAGTAGCAAGCCAGCATTTGCACTCTTTCACCTTCATCAACAGGCTCTTCTGCTACTCCTCTCTCAGCCATTAGAGTGATATTTGCATATCTGAGGATAATATTTCTACCAACAATTATGACTGCAGCATCTGATATGATAAATATATTCAGTATATAAATTAAATAGTACATTAAAGCAGAGTAACAATATATAATCTTGTAGCATTCCTTTCTCAGTTCAGTATTGAAGCAGAGATTCTGTGTTCAGTTATGCTGCTTCTTGCTCTGAATACAGATTCTTCTACATTTCTAACAGTTGTTTTTTTTAATAGTCCGCAGAATCAAAGGGCTTAGAGTAAATATTTTTTTCTGAAACTCACTTGATTTCTCCATAATCCACTTCCACCCCATTCCATACATTTGCCATTCCTTGCTCCACGTATTGCTGGAATCTAGCTTCCAGAATAATGAGCATTACACCTTGCTAGTACATGAAACAAGTTAACAGTCCGATACTTTGTGCAGGCTTTAGCACTGCTCCTTTTTGATTTACAGACTGGAAAATAAACTGGCCTACTGGGTTCCTACTTCCAGACTTAAATTCTGTGGAAACTCCAAGATACAATCCTGGATTCAAAAAATATTATCTAACATCTGCTTACTTCCCCATACCATATATTTCCCAAAAGACAAGCTCCGTTTTGGGAATTTTCTACTTGGTCTGTCTTAGCATTAAAGATAAAGTTTTCTCTAAGTTCAGCAACATCCCCCACTATGTCTACAATGCAGGTCACAATCTCTCTTTCAAAACTCAGACTCAAAGCTTTTTTTGTTCTTTTTACCCTTCTTGCACTTGCAAAGGAGTACTACTGCAACAAACAACAGTCTATAAGGAAACGGAGAGCCAATCCAATTAATTTGTAATGACTGCCATAAGATAGGGCACAATGAGAATTACTTCCCTAGGCCATGTAAAAAATGTGTGACTGAGGATCATTTCTGAACAGACTGCCCAGTGCATAATACACCATGATCTCAGATCAGACACTGAGGAAACTCCAGTCAGCCTTGAACCTTCTCAGATTTATATTACTAATGAACCCTTCTCAATATGAGTGAGGGATGCAGATCTGAACAAGTGATGATTCAAGAAAATATATTTGCAGGCTTATTTAAGCAGAAGAGGGCATAGCTAATTGTTCTGGGATAGGAAATGGAGGAACTTATGATGTAAGAAATGGGAAAGGGAAATTGGGATGAACAAAACACAAGTTTTAACATTAAATGTAAATAGTTTGCAAAGAATGATAACAAACATGTATTATTATAGACCAGATGAAGAAAGCAAATAAGAATGTTTATTGGAAACTGCATGTGCCACAATATGAACAAGACCCTGCTCTTTGTTATTGGTGGGACAGGGCTTAATAGTCTTTACTAGAACTGTTCCTTTCTTATATTAACACTTAAAAACTTTGTGACTTATCCTGCCTGACGGAATGTTGTAGGTTTTGATCCTAAAGGTAAAAGTTGGACATTAATGTATATGCCCAAATATAACCAGTGTTAAACTGTTTAAATAATAAAGTAAAACTATGGCTGAATATTCCTTTTACTTATGGTAAGGATTACACCACTAGCTTATTACATCTTGAAAAAAGATGAGATGTAGTGCGGACAGGGATGACTGGTATATCTATGTTCAAGATGACCACTGGAAAATACACTTACTAAGGGGTCAGTTATGACTAAGATTTTTTTTCTGCTACTACTAAATAATTACCTAATGGGGTTAGATTTCAGAATGGCTTTTTGGATCATAAGGCTGCGTTTGACTATAAGTACTACAGGTCATTTTGAGATTTAGGGGAGAGGCATTTTTAATCTAGGGTATGTATATGAGGGTCATACAAATTTGAGATGGACTAATGCATGATTGTTAGAGGGTATGGCACTGGGTACATATCAAAAAGCACTAGTTAAATGTCAAACTGGTAAAGGAATATAAAATGGAGATTACTTGTGCTGGAAAAGAGAGAAGCATTATTCATTATAACATGGAAGAAAATAAACATGAGTCAAAGACTGTTAAGTTGTTTTAGGACTGTGGCAAAAGGATTCATAATACACTTAATCAGAAGTACCTACGAGCAGCACAGGGGGAGAATGTATTAAAACTCTGGGATCTAACAGCAATGATGCGGATTCCTACAGACATTTTTTTTTTAATTTATAATGGGAAACTTATGAGTGACTTACCAATCACTTTATGCACCATGCATTGTCTATGTTAGAACATTTTGAACTCATGGGGAGCCTTCAGAAATACCAACAAATGATCTGATAACTGAACAAGAGTGAGAAAAGTTGGAGCATCCATTTTCTGTCTCAGAATGGAAATTGGCGTAAGCAACCATTAAATATAAGATGCTTCCAGGAACGGAATGAATCCTTTGTGAATATTTTAAGATTTTAAATGACAAGAAAATGTTGATTTACGGCTGCTTTAAAACTATTTTTGAAGCTTTACAGTTTGAGTTTAAGATGTTACAAGTTGATTCTTCATGAAAAATGGTGTATTTTCCTTTGATAAGAGCGCATTTGTTAAAGTCCTTTGTGAAAACTATCAAGACAGCTATCAAGGGTGGTTCGGGGTTTTGTATTTCCTGTGTATACCCAATATTCAATGTCCTTGAATTGGACATGCAGTAGGCTCCACTGTTTCACTGCCTCTCACTTCCACAAGGGCACCACACCTACCCACACAAAGTAGCACATAGAGGTTTCCTTGGAGTCTACTAGAGAAATGCAGTCACCATACGTATGCCTCTGGGAGCACACACTCCCTCCAGAGGTTGGGCAATGCAATGCTCATGTCATTAAGTGCCCAAGCCCCTTAATGAACTTAAAAGTTACCTGGTCTATATTTTGGGCTGCATCCCTCTATGGCAAAAGGCTATGTCTGGCATCTTTTTCACAAAATACAGAAGAAACCAGTGCCATCCTAGTTACATGTTTACAAAGCATAATGGAAAATACAAGGGCAAGGTGGCCTAAAACATAACAGACCTAACAAAGTGATAAAGGATAACACTCCCACCATATAAACTTGCATTTCAATGCAGCCAGTCAAAGGAAGCCTTAACTGTACCACTTGCACTGCTTATTATAAACTAGAACCAGGCTTGTTTATTTAGCCAGCATTAGAGTGAAAAGTCACAGAGTGCGTTAAATACAGCGACGTTAAGCTCAAGGCTCCCCTTCCAGATTGACATCACTGGAAATATCACACAAAGCTCCAAAGCAAGGTCAGGACAGGAAGTTATTTCTGCTCCAGAGGACATTAGAGTGAAAAGTCACAAAGAAAAACCTTAAGGACCTTCCCTATACTGTAACTGTTTACTTACGTACTTTCTGGATTAGTGTACAGAAATGTTGCTGTTGTTGGTATTGTCTGCCTTAAAATGAGTGCAACTACCCCCTTCCAGCTTATTTTAGGAATACTGATGTTTCTCAGGAACACTTTCCATACTGGGTTCCCTTCCTACTGGAGCCCATTTATTACTCTACTGCTATACCCTCTTGCTTGCCTCTCAGTTGTAAGGCACAGTGAGTTGCTAACTCCCTATCTGCTGTCCCTCATCTGGGCTGGCCTAGTTCTACCTCCTTTAGCACCCTCATACTGCTATTCAATACACGGTCCTTTTCTATCTCCCGTTAATATGATCTTATCTGTTTTTTAAAGTTAGCTTTCAACTCTCCCACTGATACTGTGTCCTAGTCTATTAAGACATTTTTTTCTTGTCTTGTGATAATCTTGACTCATTGTTTTTCTGCAGTATCCTGCTATGCTCTGGTTTCTTTCAATTTCCTCCCTACCCATGTTTTATTTATTTTATTTATTTAACATTTGTTTACAGGGAATGTTTAACTGGGATGTAGCCCATTTTTTGCAGATGCCCAGGGAGAAAAGCTCCACAGACATTATGCAAAAATAGGAATTAAAATCATAGACTTTGTACCATTACATACTTGTGACATTACATTGTTTAAACATCCTTCATCTATATAGAAATAGAAGGGATAGATTAAAATAGCCATTGAATACAGGAGATAAGAGAAGTGATGAGAGAAGTGGATCTTTATGGTGAGGCAGATGGGGGTGTATGAGACAGCAGCATAGGATGATGGGGTGAGAGTAAGGATGATGGGGGTGAGATTAAGAACTGCGGGAGAAAATCTATAAGATTAGGTATTTGTCTGTCTATGGGGAGGAACTGATTGGAGGATTTATTCTGGGGTAGTACACAGGCAGAGCCATTTGCTATTGAAGGTCTTAAGTAGGTTTTTAAATATGGTTGGGTCAGCAGTGGTTGTGACAGCCTGTGGTACTCTGTATTCCAAAGTTTAGAGACATAATTAAATTAAGGAAGAGGAAGTTTCTAGCTGTGCTATTAGGTTTAGTTACCTATAGTAGGGATTTATTCGAGGTACCACTTAAACTGATCCTGTTGACTTAGCCAACCTGCTAGCAGATAGATTCAGTGCAAACTTCACCCCCATCCTCCCCAAAGGCCCATTCGACATCGCTAATACTTGTCCCGCACCTCACATCTCCGCAGATCAAGTGTTAAAGGCTCTATCCAAGGCAAACAACACAACTTCCATGGGACCAGATAGTATCCCAGGCTGTATTCTGCACCATCTCCAGCAAGAACTAGCTTCATCATTAAGCACCCTATTCAACCACAACCCAAGTACAGGCTTCATTCCAGCAGAGTGGAGACCTGCCATTGTCATCACCTTGCACAAAGGTGGTGCCACTACCTACCCTGGAAACTATCGCCCCATTAGCTTGACAAGTCTGATCTGTAAAGCCATGGAGCATATTATTATGGATCTCATAAACAAGGACATAGGCAATCTCCAAGCATTTGACCCCACCCAGTTCAGATTTGTCAAGGGCAGATCTTGCCTGTTGAACCTGGTAGACTTCTTTGAGACTGACACCAAGGTCCTGGATGAGGGAAAGTCAGTACATACAGCTTACCTTCACTTGGCCAAGGCCGTTGACACAATTGGGCATCATCAAAAAGCTAACAACTTGGCATAAATCCCTATCTCATCAGGTAGGTGGCAAACTGGCTCACCGATAGGACACATGAGGTCAAAATAGGTGCCTCCACCTCCAACAGCAGACCTGTCACTAGTGGTTTTCCCCAGGGTTCTGTCCTGGGACCCCTAGTGTTTGGCATCTACTTCTCAGAAGTCCAAGCAAAGACAAAAGGCCTGTGGCTGACCAAGTCTGCAGATGACTAAGTTGGGTGCTGTTATTGACTCCCCAAATGATGTTAACATACTGCAAGAGGGACTCACAGCAACAAATGACTGGTACCAAAGTCATTGCCTTAAGCTGAACACAAAAATATGTACCATCATACCATTCGGCAAAAACATGGCCCCTACTGATTACCACATCAACAGCAATCCCCTAATACACAACCTGTGGTGAGAAGCCTGGGTACACAGTTTGACAACAATCTCACATTTGACCATCATGTAGTGGAAGTGGTCAGAAAAGCCTTTTACTTGGTTCCTCTCATAAGTAAAGGGATTAGATCCAGAAAAAAGGAGGTTATTACCACTTTGTACTCTTCCCTCATTAGGCTAATAATCAAGTATAACACTCCGTTTGGTATGTACCTCTCCAAATACCTGCACCAACTGGAAGGGCCACAGAAATACCTCACAAAGAGAATCCATTGCCTCCAACACCTGTCCTATGCAGACAGGCTCAAATCACTATTACTCTACTCGGTATCATGCAGATTGCTCAGAAGTGATCTATGTCTCGCCTACAAGGCAATATTGACCCTGCCCTAGTAGAGATACTCCATATCCATAATCAAACTCCTAACACATTACCCGCTTGAAAGGCCTAAATCTAATATGCATCAACAAAACCTGCTGGAGAGACAGATTTGTCTCCCAGCGGCTGCCCCTTGGAATAGACTTCTCATGCATGTCAAACAGAGTACCTCGCTGACCCTCTTCAAGCACAACCTTGATGAGTGGATGGGAAACCACAAATTTGTCCCAGGGTTCCACCTGTGTCCCTCATTGACAGGGGTGACAGGTGCTGACCAAGGTTTATTTTTTGGGGATAAACTCTTGGATAGGCCTGTAAGAGCCCCAGGGTCATTAGTCTAGTAACCTGATATGATCCTATGATTTGAGGACTCTAGAATTGGAATAGGGTTGGAGCAATGTTTGAAGAGCAGGTATTTTGTTTGACTGGTGTACCATTTTATGGACAATAAGAAGTTGTGTACATATTAGGTAATTGGGAGTTTTAGCTAATTAATTTGTTGTAAGGCAGAGGAGTGGTGGTACCTGTGGGGAGAGTTCATGGTGAATTTAGCAATTTTATTGTAGCAGGTTTCAAGTTTGACCAGATAATTTTTTTTTTTTTAGTTTGGTAAAGACTGGGGAGGCATACAGCATTTTGGAAACTAAATGAGTTCTGACAATAGCCTGTCTAGTGGTGACTGTGAGGAATGGTTTGAGTCTGTACAGAGCACCTAGTTTTGAGTGTGTCTTTTTGATAGCTCGGGAAAGGTGAATATCAAATCTCAATTTTTTTTTGTCTATTAGCACACCTAATAATTTTGCTCCATTTATGGTTGATATTATGAGGTTATTGGAAGAATGTATCTGGAATGATTTTGGAGGGACATGTGATGTGGTGGGGTGAACTAGTATGAGTTTTGTTTTGAATGGATTAAGAATTAGTTGAGGTCTGACTACCAAGCCTTGATAGCTAGGAATGACTGTTGTGTCCTTGCTTCAAGTTCTTTTAGGGTAGGTGCAGAACAGATGACTAGAGCCATCAGCATATTGGACAATGGAAGCTAGAGAAGTAGCTGTATGGAGCTTGTTAGTAAAGATGGTAAATAATAGGGACCTAGAATTAAACCTTGGGGACCCTCATGGTAACACGTAAGAGGGAAGAGAGGTTTTGTTGCCAATTGACAGCTTGCTGTCAAGTTAAGTAGCTTCGGAACTAGGTGAGTGAAGAAAGGCTGAGTTTTAGTGGTGAGTCTGTGGAGTAGTTTCTGATGATAAGCACTATCAAATGCTTTGGATATGTCTAAGAAGATGGAGGAAACAGGATTCCCCTCACTTCAACGTAGATTAGTGATGCTGGTAAAGCTAAGTAGGGCTGTTGTGGTACTATGGTTAGGGTGGAAACTATGCTGGGTGCTAGTAAGGAGGTTATTGGATAACAGGAGCTGTATATGAATACATTTTTCTAAGATTTTGGATACTGGTGATAAGATGGCTATGGGTCTGTAGTTGGAGAACTCAGTGCAGGTGCCACCTTTGTGTGGAGGAATTACGTAGGATATTTTCCAGATTACAGGTCTATATTGTTCAGAGATGGATTGGTTAATGAGGATGGACACTGAATAGGAGATGGTGTCTGCAGTGATTTGTAGAAACTCTGAGGGGAGGCTGTTGGCTGCTAGAGATGTGGACTTAAGTTTAGCAAGTAATTTTTTATGGTGCAAGTATTAACAGGTTTGAATGAAAAGGCATCAGTCACGTTGGTATGTATAACCAAATTCCAACCTATCACAAATCCCCCAACTCCTCCCTCCTGCAGCAACATAACCATGTTACAAATAACCCAAAACAAGCTCTCATCCCTTTAAACCTCAGAAAGTTGCATCTGCCTCATCTGTTCTTCAGACTATTACACGTACTTAAATTTCACTCCTAGTGTCTTTAATTATACTCTGTTCCTTATACATCTGACAAACTTTAAACACGGATACTCCTCCATTTTCTTTTCTTATTACATAATTAGAATGAAGTAACAAGACAAATATTTTCAACTTCTCTTCATTAACTCCACCTCTACCTCCCTACACTTTCTACTACACTTCACACTTTTTCTCTTCTCTAAAACCACCAAAATTTGAAGAAATGCTTCTCCATGCATCATGTCTCTTTCTGCTGCCTCTAACATCTGATCTAACAAACTATCACTGTATACTTTCAGCTCTATACACCTCTCCTACTGCAGTTTACTCAGCACACTATGGAATCAGGAGTAGCCATACCAATGTAACGCCCCATCTTTTTAATTTCTCATTTTATCTCTGTTTTAAGCACAAAATACATAACTACCACCTCTCTACTTAAAAAATAAAACACATTCAAGTCCCCTCTAAATCAGTAAACCATCACAATGGGGAATTTTTGAGAGGTAGTATCCACCCCATCCCAGGCCATGAAAACTCAATGATTAATCTAAATAGCAAGAACCACCCCTAGAAAAATGTGAACTAACAATCCATCTACAACCTCAAATTATACCTCCTCCCAGCTGTACTGTCCTATCATTAAACAACCACCTCTCTTATACTAATAAAACTAGCACATCATCCCTCCTACCCTATCATTCTTCCACTTGTTTTCCCAAAAAATTGAATCTTGTCACCATCAATCTCCATAGCAATTGTGACAAAATTACAGAGCTACATGTCTGGATATCACAGTATAATCCTGATATTCTTGCTGTCACAGAAACCTGCCATAAGGCTAAGATTAAAGATTCTGAACTACTGTCTCCAGGCTATGGTATTATCACAGCAGACAGGCCCTACAAGAAGGCAGGAGGGGAACCCTTAATGTATCCAAGTTCATACCATCGCTCTCTTGTTCACACAATATCCCACAATTCCAAAATATTAGTACTTACACTGGTATCACTGCTAAAGCTTAACAATAAAAGCAGCCATGTTTTGTTATAGTCTATATCCCACCAGCAAATAATATAACAACTTTAGAAGAAATCTCTTCCTGGACACCGAATTATTCACCTTATGAAAAAAATCATACTAGGAGATGTAAACATTGACTGGCAAAACCTTACATCAGACTTTCCCTCAGCTAGTACAAACCTTTATGGTTACACACAACTTAACCAAAGCACACTAGATTTAATAATACTGACAAGTAAAGGTGAAATTCTAGACTGAATCTTCATCTCTGAAGCTAGTAAATTTACAACCTCTGGAACCTATCCCAACTCACTTAGCAACCATCTTCCAGCTTATACCCATAGAAATACAACTCATTAGCCTAACACTCAACAACTTAAAATGAACAGAAACCTTTCTAGATTCAATATAGATTCTGTCAATACATTGAGAGCCTTTAATTGGTCTGTTCTAAAAACCTTTCCACTCAACAAGGTGGTCACTACTTTTAATATCTTATTCTTAAATACTTTAAGTAGCTATACTCCCTTAATCAATACCTAATTCATAGAAAGCATTACCTTCCAACTGCGGTGGTGGTGCTGCGGTAGCGTTGTTGCCTCACAGTTAGACATTGCCCGTTCGATTCTCAGTCAGAGCATCTTCTGTGTGGCGACATGCGTGAACGGGCATTCCTTCGTTGAAGGTTGTGTGTTGGACCCAGCAAGCCACCACGTAAAACTCTACTGCCAACCATTAGCGGACCGGAGTTCTGCTGTGGTGACCCCTAACCGGGAAAAGCCGAAAGACACAAACAAACAAGAAAGCATTACCTTCCAAATTAAAACCTCCTCACCCCACCCAGTGCTTCTACCAGCCTCACACCACCACCTAATCCTAGTAATGCAGCAAAAAAGAAGTTAGATAAAAACATTCTCTATACATCCTACAGACTTCCTTTCCTCCCCCCATCCCCACCCACAACATCCCCACCTGAACCTATACCCTCTAGATGCATTGCTAGCAACTTCCCCTTTTGACCAGTCTCCACATCAATGATAAAAAAAGAAAAAATCTTCTTAAACTCAACCCCTGCTCCACTACAGCGGACAACCTTCCATCTGAATACCTAAATGTATCTGCCAATGCCATAGCATACCCAGTCTTAATCCTTATTGATAGACTAGTATCTGAAGCCTACGTATCCTTACTATGGAAGAAATCCTACATTATCCCTCTTCATAAAGGTGGCATCTCGGCTGACACCTCTAACTTTTGGCCTACAGCAATATTATCACTTCTCTCAAAAATTATTGAAAGATGTATTCATAAGCAACTCTTCCACTATCTTCTACAAGAATGGCTCTTAACATCCATCCAGCGTGGCTTCCACCCAACCCGCAGCACAACTACTACCCTCCTATCATTCACTGACACCATAAATAAATACAGGGAGTCAGGCAAGCTAATTTCCTCCTTATTCCTTGATCTGTCAAAAGATTTCACTAGTTTCTCACCTTACACTCCTGTATAAACTGTCTCTACTTGGACTGCCCCTTCCTCATTGGTGTGGTCCAAAAGCTATTTAACGGACCGGCTTCAGTCTGTAAAATGGCAGCATACTCTTTCTACATATTTGCAAGTCACCAGTGGTGTATTCCAAGCCTCTATTCTTGGTCCCCCCCTGTTTAATATCTTTATCAAAGACCTCTGTACCTCCATAGGTCCAGCCTCTCTCATACAATATGCTGATGATTCCACACTTGCATGTGCATTTAATAACTTGCCTCAACTTATCCATGCCACGTAGCCACGTAATAAGCTTTTTCTTCAGTCAAGAAATTGCTCCATAATACAAAGCTACTACCCAATGCTAAATGATACTGCTATTATCCAAATCACACACACATGAAAAAGCAAATTTCAAAACATTTTTATGAAACAAAACTGAAACTGAAGTAGTCTCCCATACAAAACTTTTGGAATGATTACTGATAACCTTAAACTTGACCTGAATTGTCCAACATAAAGACTCACCAGAAATTAGGAATGCTCTACAGGCATAACGACTTTCTTAGCACCACCACCAAAACCACTCTTGTCACTACCTACCTTCTTCCATCTCTCTTATATGGAGCACCCATTCTAAACAACCTTCAAGCCACATTGTTGTTTTCATGATGACCCACCTTAGCACATTTACATTATTGTGTGGAGCAGCAGCAGCATGATGTGCTCCTCCATGTGGCTCCAATGTGTGCAGCACAACCTAGACAGTCTAGGTTCAATGAGTGGCCCAGGCACTGGAGGAACACACACAGGGGAGGGGAGGAATGAGCAGGTAATCCCCACTCACATCTGCCAACTGAGAGGTATGCTAGGGGTATGCTTAATGTCACAGTTTCTGATGGAGATCACAAGCCAGTGGTAGAATTAGCAGAAATACTTAGTAAGTATGGTGGGAAGGGCATTACAGAAGGGGGATACCATAAAAGATGAAGGTGACTCAAATGCAAATGCCACAGCATGTCAAGGTTAAATCTCATTACAAACCACAAATTCCCTCTGGGCAGCATCATTATTCTGCAGTCTCCCTCTCTTCTCCAATAAGCCACTGTGGAAGCAGGACTATTTGACCCCGGACGGTTAGACCCCAATGCATTACTATCCAATTTCATGTATAAATTTATATGCATTGTATATGTGATTTTTTAGTGGACAGTTCGACCCCAGACTATTTAGCCCCAAATATATTCTTTTAAGTACTTTATCATTAAGTTATTAATTAATCAATTATTCAATAACTGTTAATTTTTCATTGTAAATATATTTTTAATTAATATTTTTATTTTATTTAATTATTACATTGGTTAATATAAATATAACATTTAAATCTTTAACATATAACAACTAGTGTTATGTTTTAACATATTATGACTACTGTTACTTTATAACATATGTTTTCCATCAATTAAATATATATTTTTTATTTTATATTATGTTGATATGTTAACTAATCTATTATCTACAATAAATAATTTCTTTAAAATTAAATGAAATCAGTTTTTTATTCAGGTTAATATGCCTTCTTCATCTTGAACATTTATACTACCACCAAAACTCAAGCAGCAACATGCAATTTTCACCATTTCCCACTGTCTACCATCAAAGCACATCAGAACCTCATGAAAATGGATATGGATGTATGAGTAAATGCAAACACTCTTGATTTCCAGCAACACTGATAGTGTGTAGTGCTGCCGAGGACTTGACTTCTTTGCAGAGTGCAAAGACAAACGTACACACAATCTACTTTAATCCATCTACAGTGCACAAACATTCCTAAGTAAAACACTGTTTTTAAGGACTCGAATTTATTTGTAAAAAGTATCAACAAGTAGTTCAAAGCTTAGAAGTGCAATTCTAGGGCCAAACATCCATTTCACTGTCACAATGCTCAGTGCCTCTACAGCTTACACCCACAGCCCATTAACTTCAGCAGGGAAACAAACAGAACATCAAAGCAGACATCTGTCAAAATGACTGCCCATTATGTTTTCATTTTTAAATATAATTTATTTTTAATTCTTACTTGTTTTATTGCTAATTTTCTTTATTTTTATGTAATAATGATGTTATCATTTAATGCCGTGAACGTCCGGATTAGCCAGCAAACATTTTTTTTTGGCACTTACTGCTTTTGTATATATAATTAAAGTTCCAATTTGTACTTCATTTAAAGTAAGTGTGTAGTCAAAGCACATAAATAGAAAATAAATACTTTCTAAACCAATTTTAAGAATGTTTAGACAGTCTTTCATTTCTAGTTTTGCTTTGATGTGCTTCGGCTTCACTTAAGTTACATTTTTTTAATGAGGTCCAACCGTGCGTGGTCAAACTGGTCAGGGGCGAATCGGCGGGGTCCAAACATCATGTACCCCCCACTGTTCCCCAAAGTTTAACAGGTTGAAATCCAGATATGGGAGTTGCGTAATCAGGAAATTTAGCATGGAGATTACACTTCTACAAAGTGCCAACAAGTCAGTTTGTTGAAACAAACACGTACCGCACCTCCCCACAGGATACAAAGTCTGGCTGCATCTTTACAAGAGCCCACTCCAGTATTCCTGTGACAGCAGATGCCACAGCACCACCACTCCAACTTTCCAGTGTGTGGTTTTTATGTCTTGTGAGCTCAGGCCATCATTGATAGGTATGCACATCCACAATGCCCTGAGCCACAGCTGATGTGCTAACTGTAAGACTTGTTTCACTGTGTGCCCCCAATAAAGTCTGACCTCCCCCAGTGTAACCCTCATGTCTGTAAACCAATCATGACTGGACACTAGCAGCATACCTGTAAGATACGATTAATGCTTCTTGTTAAACAAAAAAAAAAAAAAAAAAACACACTGCTAAAATGAATACTGCTGCAAAGAATGAAGCCATACCTCTGAGTTTAAATACCAATTGTTAAATGACATAGCTAATGGCAGGTGTCACATATATATAGCATATGTACAGTAAATCCCATTTACACCAGTCTCTCTAACCTGGGGCGCATGATGCTGACTTTTGATGCAGCTGCACATCTAGGTCTCCACTGATGCTCACCACAGTAGTGCAGTTGCAATTACAAATTTAAGGGCTATAGGACAGCATATAAAAACCTACCTGGAAAAAAACTGTGGAGTGAGCCCAACTCTGGATCTGGTTGTAGTACTGAGAATGCCCTTGAAAAGTTATTAAAATGGTACATTCTTCAGTGTAGCCTTTTATCTGAACTTCAGTTCTTTGTAACTACAAATTCTAGCAGTACAGAAAGTGACTCCATATGCAGTTCTGTAGCATCTAAACTGTTGAATGCACATCCTCATACCCTGAATCAAATGTCTTCCATACCTACATTTCAAAAGTTCCAGCAAACTCAAACCATACAGACATGGGCAGAACATGCCAGCCACACATGTAGTGGCAAGGACTGAGCCCCTGATCGTGCAGCTGTGAGGCAGAATCTTACCACTAATATAAATGGTTCCCTATTAGAAGTATATGGCTTTAGAATCAAACTTCTGATACTTCCTGTAGGAAGTTATATCTCAGGCCTGTTGGGGTCAGGGTTCAATACTCGCCCTGCATAGATAGTGGCTAAAGGTCAGCAGTTGTGTAAGTGAGTAGGAGTGCATGCTCTTAGTACCCTGCTGCAATACAGGCATAAGTGCACCACTATACAACTTTTCCAACTGCACAGTGGAACGATTCATAGTCAACCAATTTTCCAAGTAAGGAGATTGCTCTTTAGGGAATTTGGATGACTATGAATCAGGATTAAGCATTGCAATGCAAATTGACTCATTGTTGCAGGATAATTTTACACTGCAGGGATAATTATGAATCCTGTTCCAAAGTATTTGATTCCAGTCTTCATTCTCTGCTTTCTTGCTGCAATGCAGATTTATAAAACTTAAATTGACCAGGCCCATGGCATCCACTACACTGCAATTTATTTTCCACGAATGGTGTGTAACAAAAATGTTTTTTGTAGGACATCCTGTTTTGCAAACAGTGTTTAAAATTTCATCTCCATTGACACCTGAACTCAGTTTTCTCATTGTCTTCTAGTCTCCTTTTCATTCATCAAATAATTTAAAGGGAACAAAACATAGCCTTTAAATTACTCGCGCTATTATGTCAGAACACACTGCCTCCTTTCAGCTCCGTACTGAAACATCAGAAATCATAATGATTAGTGCTGACAGCCTCCTCTACACCCCCTGATTTGGGGAAGTCTCCTCCCCCAGTACTTAATATATACCAACTCCGAGATCGCCATACCTCAGAGAAAAGGGAATGTTACAAGAAATGGCCCCATATATACACACACACACACACATAATATACATATATATATATATATATATATATATATATATATACTATACATATATATATATATATATATATATATATATATATATATATATATACACACATATATATGTGTATATATACACACACGCACACATATATATGTGTGTATACACACACACACACACACACACACATTCGCCAAGTCTGAGATTTCAACCATTCATTCTTCAAGTTTCAGGACTCACTCTATCGGGTCCTGACATCTCAAATTGTTACCCCACTTCCTTTGATTTCTGACTGACGGACCAAACAATAATTCCATCCTCCAACAATCTATAACATGAGCACACACACAGAGCACTAACACGATGTGAACCACCAGCAATTTATTCCGTGCAGCCAAAATGAACGCTACAATTGTACAAAATGTGTTTTTGTCCAGTAAAACATAGACTTCATCAGATACCTCATCATAAAAAGCCCTTCCCTTATATATTCATTTAAAAAAATCATCAACCAATCATCACCTCATCCTCCAACAGGCATGTCTTCCAGAAAGCATTCTTCCACCTTAGCCTTTTCCTTGTACAACTCAAAATTTAAGATCATAAAACATTCAGGAAACACACAATCAGAATTAGACATACTTGGTTCAGGGTGAAGCAGTCAGAGTCAGTGATGGTGTCATTATAGACTGTAGCTAACTGCACAATGTTACATGTATCATATTTTCTATTAGCAACAGGCTCAAGACAGGAACCAGCTTATTACAGAAAGGATTTCTCAAATCCCTAATCTGTGTTAGCACAGTATCAGGTGATCTTGCCAATGGAAGCCCTATACTAAATGGAATACCGTGGCAGTCAGAAGAGGACATGGGATCCACTGCTAGAACCAAGATTATTCAAATGTCATAACACCAAGACAAGTGGGAATCCTTTCATGGGATGAAGGAGCCACCTGAGCAAAGTGTACTTGCTTCTTCCACAATACACAGGATCTCCATGATTATATCTGCTGTTTCATTAGGTACTAGATTCAGCTGTGAAGTTGATCATGCATTGACTATCAAGAGATGTATTGCCAAAACCTCATGTTGACATTCTCTATTTGTCACTTACATGTTTTACGATTATGCCAAAATATTCTTTTCTGGGGGGGGGGGGGCGTCTAATTCCCAGGTATATATTACGTGGTTGAACTTTTAAAAGTTGGAATGCCATATGGTTGAACCCATATGTTTAAACTTTTAAAAGTTCGAACATGTTAATGGAGATCTCTGTTCCGTGTGGAAAGGGAAGATTTCCCTTTACTGCACTGTAGTGCGGTCTTGGAGTTGGTATATTTAAAGAGTGGGGGGTGCAGGGGGTCTTGCCCCCCTGCTTACAACCATTAGGTAGGTTTTTTCAGTTTTTTTTATATTTTTTTTGTCGTTTTCGAAATTTTAAAAGTTCGAAATTATGGGTTCGACCATATAGCATTTGAACTTTTAAAGTTTCGATAACGTAATATGAACCATAATTGCAACCCCTACTATGTGATGAAACGTGAAAAACTTAACTTTTAAATTACTTACACCATTGTTTCAGATGATACACAAAATGAGGCAGAAGCAAATCATAAGACAAACAAAAGTATTTTCTTAATTTTATACTGCAAAAAGATGAAGCTTCATTAATAGAATATTGCAGAAAAAAATAATGTTTCAAAGTTTTGGAAAACATCTACATGTCTATTAATGAACATTTTTTTTAACAAATGGCTTAAATCAGATATTAGATTATACAGGTAAATGCAAAAAAATAAATGTACCTAGATTTACTTGAGTTACTTTTGCAGGAGTACAATTTCTTTTTTTTTAAACATTTTTTATTGATTTTCATGAAATAAAATACAAGAAATATGATACATAAATATACACAATATGTCTTAAAAACATCATAATATGGAACAATAACTATTTACAATGTCCATAACAGATATGTCATTGTTGTGATTACGTTATATCTAGTAATTTTTCAAACTTTAACCAAGTTAATTTCCTGTGTGTTATCTTAGTAGTTCTTTCTGAAATAGTTTGCAACTCCCTATTACATACAAGTTTAACTAACAGTAAAAAATATGTAAAATTATAGAATTTTTTTACACTTCCAATTTGACATAATGATTTTTCTTGCAATTGCAAGCAAGGACCAAAGAAGGTGCACCTGTATTTTGGGGATATGTGTTGGTGTTGGTGCATTAAACAGTAATAATGAGTCAGATACTTGTCCGACCACAATGCTTTTATGAAATTTCTGAACTCTATCCAGAATGGAGTTACTATTTTACATGTAAGAAACATGTGTACCCAATCTGCACAAAGTATTTCCTCATCTTCAACATTTAAGATAATGTTTTTATATCAAGTCCATCTTATGTGGAGTAATAAAGCTCCTATGGATGTATTTCCAAGTGAAGATTTTCCAAGAAGGGGATGACATTGTGCTGCTAATTGATTTAAGTACCAATTCTTTATCACTATCTGAAAAAATGGATTTGTTTATTCTTTCTGTGAAATTCCATAAGGAGTCCTCTGAGATTTGCATATTGGTTCTTAAAGATTTATATATACTTGACAATGATAGAATATTATTAATGTGCAAAGTGTTTATGTCACAAAGAAGAGAAAGTATTTTAGAATGTGTGTATGTCAGATAATAAGATACTTACATGGAGATTTTTCAGTTAGAACTATATTTGGAGTTTAACCACTGGCTCGTCACATTAAGTATGGTCAATTCTGCATAAAGTTCTAAATTTGGGAATGATATTCCCCCATCTTTCCAGCTTTTGTAATGCCAAGCATGGCTGATTCTTGGCTTTTGAGGAAACCATAGGAAATTTATTAACATAGAGTTTCAGTTGTTTCATTAACTTTTTGGATGGGGAAGCAATTAAAGTTTGGAAGTAGAACAAAATTTTGAGTAATATCATTTTTATTAATGACCGTCTTTCTTCTATCATGAAATACATTTTATTCCATCCATTTAAAAATTCCTTAACTGTGGATAATAGATATTTATAATTTGTTTTTAAAGTATTATTCCAGTTTGACTTTATGTATATTCCTAAATACTTAATGGTGCCATTTGCCCAGTTAAAATTGTTGTGTTTTCTTAATAAAGTGCCTACTTTTTATTTATTAATAATGTTTCTGTTTTGGTGTGATTAAAGCTTAGGCCTGAAACCTCTTCAAAAACTTGCAGGGCTTTTGTTATACGATCTATAGAGGAATCTATATTCCCAACTGTTAGCATGACATCGTCCACAAAGAGATGTATTTTAGAATCGCAGCTTGGACTAACAGAAAATCCCCTTATATTAGAATTTGCTCTTATGAAGTTAGCTAGAGGTTCTACTGATAGGGCAAATAAGGGGGAGAGTGAGCAGCCTTGTTTAGTACCTTTTAGGGTGTTGAGCGGACCTGATAAAAAAGCACCAATTTTGATGTACGATATTGAGTTAACATATAGTCCTGTTAATTATATTGATAAAGTCAGGGGAGAAGTTATATACTTCTAATACTTTAAATAAATAGGACCAATTTATAGAGTCAAAAGCATTGTTTAAGTCTAGGCTAATAATTAATAGTGCTTTCTTTTTCCTGTTAGCAAGATCTACTAAGGAAAGAAGCCTGATAACATTGTCTTGTACTCTTCTATTTAGGGTGAAGCCTGTTTGATCATCACCCATTATGTTACGCATCAGTTAATTTAATCTGTTAGCTAATATTGATGTAAAAATGTTATAGTCCACATTTAATAGTGACATGGGGCGATACAAAGTTACTATTCTGGGGCCTTTGTCATGTTTTAGGATACGGGAAATCATGGCACATTTCCAGGAAGGGAATGAACTTGTCTTTTTCCTAAATTCCTCAAAAGCTTGTAAAAGTATCTTTACTGTATCGTCTGTGAGTACTTATAAATTTCTCCTATTAATCTATTTAATCCTGGGGCTTTATTATTCTTAAGGCTTTGGATCCTCTCTTTTAGTTCACAATGTTATTGGTTTGAGAAGTTTGGTATTCTGTTCTATTGATAGTTTGTTGCCTATATTCTCATTTAAGAAATTCTCTTTTGGGACGTTGTTATTAATATTTGGATTTATGTTATTTATTATTTTGTGATGTTTTCTGAAAGTCTCAAGAATTTCTTCTAAACCTGTTACAATTTAAATTTTACTTTTAGTTTCATCAACAATTTCCTTTATATGTTTAACATTGGTTAGGTTTTTTGATTTCACAGCTAATCTATGCATGTTTTTTGGGTTAACAAAGTAAGACTAATTTGATTCTTTCTAAATTTATTGCCACTTTGTGGTTAAGAATTTCCATGTAATCAAGGTTTAATTGTTTCAGTTCTGTATTTGTGTTTATGTCTTTATTATTTAGATTTATTTTTAGTTCATCAATTTTTTATTGTATTCGCGATAACGTACTATCCCATTCCTTTCGTTTGTTTAGGTACCTGGTTTTGATTTTACCAAAAATGTAAGATTTAAGCGTATCCCAAACAATAACTTTAGAAGTACTATCATTGTCATTTGTCTAGAAATATTTTAATTTCTTTCAGTAACCATTCTTTAAACCCAGTTAGCTTAACAATGTATGCAGGTATTCTTTGCCAGTATACTAGATTTCATGCTGATTTTAAAGAAAATAGCATTGTGGTCAGACATTGGACAGAAGCTAATGAAAACTTCCTGAATTTTTGAGAATAAATAATTTGTAGCCAATACCTTATCAATGGTAGTTTGTGTACTGAATCTGTATAAGTAACGTGTGCATTTTAGGGATTTGGGTTCTATTTTTTCATAAATATCTCTTATATTTGAATTATTGATGAAGTTGTTCAATCTTTTAGAAGGTGCAGATATCTTAAACTTATCAAATTTAGTAGTGTCATGTCTGGAGAGAATACAGTTAAAATCACCTGCATATATTATTTCTCCTTTAGATTTGATTACAAGTAAATCAAGACATTTATTCGCTGTTGCAGCACCGATACCGGGTATCCAATAAGTGTTGACTAATGTGATTAGTTTTTTATTTATTTCTAGAATAATTAAGCAGAACATGCCATTTTTGTGTGAATACGTATCGATTATTTTAGGTACTGGTAATGTTTTCCTCCACAATATCATGGTGCCTCTTCTTTTGGTCTGAAAATGAGATTCTGCAAGTACAGAGTAGCCATTGAAAGACATCCTATTCAAATCTTCTATTATACGAGTTTCTTGCAAGAATGCAATATCTACTTTCTTAGTTTTCAAATATTTGGTTAAGCTTCCTCTCTGTACAGGATTGTTGAGTCCATTTACATTTAAGGACAAACAGTTATATGAAAACATTCCTATAGATTGTGTTAGATAGTAAAGATTCTGTTATGAACATAACATGAACACTGGGTATAACTGTAGAACATTTAAAACTATTTACAAGTCTAAACATAGAATATTTAATTCCTGGTTTAATGAGAAATTCCTCAAAACCACCTTTGTCCATCCTATGAACAGCAATCTACGTCCGTTTTGTGCTACTGCCATTACAATAGCTATATAGAATGCAATAAGAAGTGAAAAAAAAAATAAAAGGCTACTCCTTAGAATTGTTTCTGATTTGAGTAGTGAAATATCAAAATGTGTGAAATTAAAGTTAAAAGATTATTTGTGGTAATTACGTATATTAGAAGTAATTATCTTTGTACAACCAAATCAGAGAGTAATTTTAAAACAAAAGACCTATGTGTATTGTTACAGGAGTAGGAGAATAGTAATGCCTTTAGGTAGCTTATGTTTAGCTATGAGTCTAAAAAGTTTTCCAGATAGATTTAATAAAAAATATGGAACTATCAACAATTTCAAGTAAAAGCGATTAAGATTTCAGAAAAATATTAAAATTAAGCAAGTCACTTAAATCCGTACTTGGCTCAATACCCTACATCTATGTGATGTTACTATTTTCTTTCACTGGAAAAGCGGGATGACGCTGAGTAGAACAGATCGCTAAAATTATGTCTGTTTGCAGTCTGTGGAGTCAGCAGATCATTTACTAATGCTTTGAGATGAGAGACGTGACTAAAGTATCTGACAGAATCTCATGCTAGTACAAGCAGGAAACCTAGACTTTACAAAGGGAGCATCTCATAGGAGAGTGGGAAACAAATCATGGAACCCTATGGGATGAAAGACTACTTTGTCTGAAAAATATAACTGGGGGACTACAATTTCTCATACCCATAAGAGACATGCAGAAAGTAACAACATGCATGTATAGATCATCCAAAGGACCCCTTGCGCTTCCAACTCGTAGCTGGATTTCCATAACATTTCCCACTAAGGGTTTAAAGAAGCTTGGTGACTTGGCCTATATGAAAGCAAAACCCTTTATAATAAAAAAAAGTAGCCAACCATTATGCTGTTTACTGGCATAACTGAAATGACATGTAGGTATTGTCAAACATCTCTTGGAAACAGATTTTGCATGGTAACCATAGCAGAATTTAATCCGTATAGCCAAGTGTTCAAAGCAATGTTATGCAGAGTTTGAAAGAAAAAGGAACTAATTTAATTATGCCCTCCTTTAAGAAGCTGCTTGTTGACGTGCAAGTTCATGCTTATTAGACACTGGATCCTACCCAGTTCGGCTTTGTTAAGGGCAGATCCTGCCTCTTAAACCTAGTCAATTTCTTTGAAACAGTCACCAAGGCCATTGACGAGGGGAAGGTGGTCCACACAGCCTACCCGGACCTTGCAAAAGCCTTCGATACAATACCCCACTCGGGCATTATAGATAAGCTCACCAGCTTAAATATAAACCCCGATGTCACTAGATGGGTTGCAAACTGGCTAGAGGACAGAACCCACATGATTAGAATTGCTGGAGCCATGTCAGACTCCAAACCAGTTACAAGTGGCGTCCCACAAGGCTCAGTCCTGGGACCTCTCTTGTTCGGTATATATTTCTCGGAGGTACAGGCCAACACGGAAGGACTGTGGCTGATCAAGTTTGCAGTTGACTGCAAACTGGGCGCCATAATCGACTCTCCAGCCGACACAAGCATCCTCCAAAAGGGCCTCATAGAAACAGACAACTGGTGCCAGAGCCATGGCCTCAAGCTAAATGCCAAAAAGTGTACAGTCATCCCCTTTGGCAAAAACAAAGTATCCACAAATTACCACATAGGTGGTAATCCATTAAGTACAGAAGAAGTAATTAGGGACCTGGGGACCGAAGTTGATAGCAATCTCTCATTTGACAACCACGTGGCCAAAGTGGTTAGAAAAACATTTTATATAGCCCACCTAATCATGAAGGGATTGACATCTAGATCAGGGGAGGTCATCGTGCCTCTTTACTCATCCCTCATCAGGCCCATAATTGAGTACAATGCCCCTTTTGGGATGTACCTTACCAGACACCTGCAGCAAGACCCCATAAGTACCTCACCAACAGGATCAAAGAGCTCAAACAGATGCCATATGCTGCCCGGTTAAAGAAACTCCAGCTCTACTCAGTGGCATACCGCCTGTTCAGAGGCGATCTGTGCCTGACGTATAAAGCCATGTCCAACCCGGAATTAATGGACATGCTGCACCTCAGAAAATCCAAATCCCATCGAGCTACGCGCTCGAGAGACTTGAACCTCAGCACTGAAATAAATAGGACATGCTGGAGGGACATATTCATAATCTAGAGGCTCCCTTCACTCTGGAATAAAATCCCAGTCCAGGTTAGGCAGAGTCCCTCACTGACTCTCTTCAAGAGGAATCTTGATGAGTGGATGGGAGATCGTAGGTTTACCCCGGGTATCACTTCTGTGTCACTGTTAGACAGAGGCACAGTATACTAACCTCAAAAAAAGGCATAGCAAAATTAATTTAAAATGGGTGGTGAAAGCCAAACACACTCTGGCTAGGCTTATAAATGCCCTAGGGCAGATAGCCTAGTATGAACCTATGAACCTATGAAACTATTAACATGCTTAAAACTAAGCATGAACACAATAATTCATGAACAGGTAAAGAACAAACAAAATTATTATAAAGCACCACATAAATAAAAAAATAATTTATACAAGTAAAATGCAATAAAGATTATGGGAAATGAGTTTATAATTGTGGAAGCTGCTAAGATCTAAACCAGCTTTTTTCCAGATGGGCTATCCATGGTTTCATTTAACACAAATGAAAATATCCCTTTGTATAAAGTGGCTATGGAAGTCCAGTGAAGGACTGGCACAAAATTCTCTGAACATTATTATACCAACCTAGTAGGGCAAGGATCCAAGCTTTATAGGCTGAATTGCTCAAAACAACTCAAGGGAAAACTGCATGACGTGCTAGGCCACGGTATGCTCCGAATAGCAAACACTGTGCAAAAGTAGCACCTGTTACTTCAACGCTGAACGGAATGCACATAAAACTGCCAGAGAGACATACTAGAACAGTGATGCACTTAATTAGCAGTACTATCACTGAAAAATATTAGCCTCAATGAAAAACGTATCACATTTATTTTGAGCAAAATTACTGACTGGCTTCTGAGTGTAAGGGAAAATTTCTATAATGCATCGATTACATTTTTATTATTGATATTTACATTTAGAATTCTGTTCCCTTGTGTTTACTCCCCCAGTAGTAAATTTCAGGCATAGACTTTCAAAATGAATTGGATCAGACATTGCCTTATAGAATAGGCAGTGGTCACCTCAGTAATCTGTGAAAAACACAACATACCTCCTAACACTTATGAAAAGCTCATGATTTCCTACCTTACCACTTACCCCAAAATATACTCAACACTAATACTTCTAATTTAAACTACAACTTGGGGAGCACCTCAATAACACTTGGCTCTTCTGTACCAAACCTGATTAACAAATCTTAGCACACCCTTGACCAACTCACTCCTCTTTTTACTCGGCCACTCCCTTAATTCCTTATTCAGCTTCTCCTTCTGCAATTCTCCTGCCTCTCTCCTTAACTGCATTCTTCTATCATCTCTCTGTAGCTACCTGTCAACAGCACTCCTTTCTCCTGATTATTCTTTTTAGCTGGACCCAAGAACTATTCCTCCTCTACTAATTTTTCATCAATGCCACTTTTAGTATTTTAAACTTACCTCAATTCTCTCCATATATACAGGGATCAGAAGGAAAACAGGCAAAAGCACTTCCTTGGTAGCAATACAATGCTCCCTCTGGACACCTCAGTCTCCTTTCTAATCTCAGTCTGTATTTGTAGCAAGTCTGAGGAGGTAGGAGGGATTTGTACTTCCAGAAATTGACATGAGCCACTGGAAGCAGCTGAAAGTCAGCTGTGAGAGAGGCACTAGAATAACTCAAAATAAAAGTAAAACTGTCATATTAAAAGTGGTACATTGATCTGGTGTGACTAAACATGATCTTTATAATTAGATGGCCTAAAAAATATTACTTTGACTCTTACATGTACACACTGGTCAAAATTAAAATTGCTATTTATCACTATTCTTTAATGACTGTGCTGTACTCCTATATGACCATTTATATATTGCAGTTATAGTTTATGTCAATTTTTATCAGATCTCAAGATGCTACATTTCACATTAAAGATGAGATCAGTAATACTACATCCTGCATCCTATTAAGTGACAGTTTGTCAAAATTCACAGCTCCCACAAACCCTGGGAACCCAGCTACCTATGAGGAATTATTTACAGAAACCCTATACAAACATGTAAATGACTACATTGAGGCTGCCATACTTACCAGAAGTAAGCCCAAATCAAACTCCAACAAAAAAAACCCCACTGGTGGAATCCTTACCTTATTAGAGTACATAACAAAAGAAAAACAGTCATGGTCAAAATCAGAGAGAACAACACTCAGAGACAAGAGCTCTCTGATTTAACTAAACAAGAAACAAAGAGGTATAATAAAGTCCAACAATGACAATTATGAGGGCAAGAATAGCTTCCCAAACTAAGGACAATCACAGAGAGACTTCAGTTACGTCAAGAACCTTAAAAGTAACACTCAGCAGTGTGCAGAACCGGTGGTAAATGGAATAACCTTCACTGACCAGGGTGACAAAGCAAACCTATTGGCCGATAAATTTCACCCCATACTACCCCCAGCAATACCCCTTCTAGTACACCCCCCCCAACTATCAACAGGGACGGGTCCTAGTGACACTCACTAATGCCAAAACACTGCTTCAAATGGGCCCCAACAATATCCAGTTGCCTCCTAAACAGTCCACAACATGACCTAGCAGGACCACTTGAGGCACTCCAAATACAGTCTCAAAGCAGTTTATGTCCCAGAAGAATGGAGGAACACAATGGTTATCCCTTTTAATAAGGGTGGACCATCAACTGACCCAGAGACGACTGACCCATAAGTCTGATATGCAAAGCCATGGAACAAATTATCATGGAAATGATCAACAAGGACATTGGCAACTTACAGAGACTGGTCCCATCCCAATTTTGCTTTATAGGGAAGGCACTGGTTACTCAACCTGGTGGACTTCTTTCCAAGTGTCAGCAAGGTTATGGATGAGGAGAAAACTGAGCCTACTGCCTACCTTGACTGGCCAAGGTGTTTGATACAATACCCCAACTCAGGTATTATTGACAAGCGGTCGGAACTAGGCAAATACCTATATAACTCTGGATTGCTGACTGGCTTACAGACAGAATCTGTGATACCATCTCCACCAGGAGACTGGTCACCAGTGGACTACCACAGGGCTCCATGTTGAGCTTACTCCTGTTTGGCATCCACATCGCAGAAATAAAAGATAATGTCAAAGGCTTTTGCCTCACTCAATTTACAAATGACTTAAGTGGGAGCTATCATAGATTCCCCCCATGACATCCTACAACAGGGTGCAAAACAAATGACTGGTGCCAAAGCCACAGATTAAAACTCAGAAAGAAATGCATTATAGTGCCATTTGGGAAATCGTCCACCCAAGTTAATTACTCTATTGATAAAACACCCTTAAGAGCTGACCAGATAGTTAGGAATATAGGAACATACGTAAATAATAATTTGGCCTTCAACCAACATGTAGCCAAGATAGTGACAAAATCATTCTATGTTGCCCGACTCGTAGGCCAAGTTATGGCACCCAGGTCTAAGGAAGATACAGTACCACTCCAGCCAGCCCTTTTTAGGCACATCGCTGAGTGCAGTGCCCCCTTTGCCATGTACCTAACCAGGCAATTGCAACAACTGGAATGCCTTCAAAGTTTCCTCATCAGGAGAATCCAGGGTATGAATACTCTATCCTTAAAGATTGTCTTAAGACCCTATCTCTGTACTCAGTGTTCCACAGGTTACAGGTATCTCTTACACATCCACAAAACAATCTGCACCAGAAACAGTAGATTCAAGGACCTGAACTTTATATATGTGACAAACAGAACATGCCAGAGAGATCAGTGCATGTTTCAAAGGATCTCTGTTCTGCGAATAAGCTTCAAAGTTTCCTCATCAGGAGAATCTAGGGTATGAATACTCTATCCTTAAAGACTGTCTTAAGACCCTATCTCTGTACTCAGTGTTCCACAGGTTACAGGTATCTCTTACACATCCACAAAACAATCTGCACCAGAAACAGTAGATTCAAGGACCTGAACTTTATATATGTGACAAACAGAACATGCCAGAGAGATCAGTACATATTTCAAAGGATCTCTATTCTGCGAATAAGCTCCCCATCTACATGAGCAACAGTTAATCCCTGACCCTATTCAAAACAAGCCTTGATCATTGGATGAGAAATTGCAAATTCACCCCTACTCTGACTTCCATGTCTCTGTTGTACAGAGATCAACAATGAGTGAATTAATCCCACACTAACATATCCCCCCACACAATCCTTAGCTACCTATTTATTTTTTCCACATTTGTTAACCAGGTTAGTGCAACGGAGTTTGCAAACAAACCCATTTTTAGTGAATACCCGAGGGGAAAAATCCCCAGCAAACATAAGTAAAGATAAAGTGACAATATACAAACATTAAATAATCACAATACAAAATAATTGTAAAAAAATAAAAGGTTATTAACTATATGCATTGCATTGATAGTAAGCAACCCATTTTCAGTGGAGACCCAAAGGGAAAGAGCCCCAAGCAAACATAAGCAAAGATAAACACACAGGACAAAAACTATTAAAAATAACAATGCAAATATGAAATTAATTATAAAGAGAAAAATAAAAGAAAAAATTATGAACATTAAGGGTTGCACTGATAGGTTTACTAACATACCCCACCATACAGGCATCCAACAAACTCCTGGAGAAAAGTGGGTTGTGTTTCATGGCAAGGTTTGTAAAGACCAGGTGGTTTTTAGTCTAGTATAAACATATGAACCTAGGAAAAACTTCATCTTTTATTTTAATAGAAATAAACTGGGTTACATTATTTGGTTAGCTATATGCCACTTTGTACTTTTAGATTTAAAATGATTAGTCAAAGCAAATGACGACAGCCCTGTTAGATATCACTGATGTCTCCCCACTCCAGACTTGTGGTGTCTTTTTGTTAAAGCAGTGTCTTAACCATTGAATTATGCCTGGATTGAAATGTAATGCTTTTAATCCGTCATTTTCTTTCCTTAGTTGGAATACTGCTGAAAACCTTGGCGAAGACTATATAAGCAGCATGAATTATCACCATTCAAGTACTGGTGTTACCTTTTCAAAGAAGGCCATAAGATTCAAAAAGACAAGATCACTCCTTACAAATCCATACTGTTCCATCTCCAATATAAGTAGGATGCTTGTGTCACTTTCTAGAAGCTCCATTATATGCATCTCCATAACTTTACATAAAATACTGGTAAGGTTGATGAGTCTAAATTCTTTTAGGACTGATGTCAACCTCATTTGGGAACTGGTACCACTTTATCCTTTCAGCATAGGTCAAGGATGCCCCCCCCCACATGCTGACATTTTAACAATTCTTTTGGCCACCTTTGCATGCCCTGCAACTGACCAACTACCCCTATGTCTACTCTCAATGCTCCATTTTTCCCCTATGATACTGCACCTCAAGGTTGAGACTAATCCATCAGTGGGCTGGGAAAGGGAAGTGGCTCAAAGAAAAGCAGCGCACAGCTTTACACATGCCGTCCTGCAGACAAAGAAACGCGCACAGCTTTACACATGCCATCTTGCAGACAAAAAAACATGCACAGCTTTACACACGCCATCCTGCAGACAAAGAAATGTGCACAGCTTTACACACTCCATCCTGCAGACAAAGAAATGCACACAGCTTTACACATGCCATCCTGCAGACAAAGAAACGCACACAGCTTTACACATGCCGTCCTGCAGACAAAGAAACGCATACAGCTTTACACATGCCGTCCTGCAGACAAAGAAACGCGCACAGCTTTACACACGCAGTCCTGTAGACAAAGAAACGTGCACAGCTTTACACACGCCATCCTGCAGACAAAGAAACACGTACAGCTTTACACACACCATCCTGCAGACAAAAAAATGCGCACAGCTTTACACACGCCATCCTGCAGACAAAGAAACGCGCACAGCTTTACACACGCCATCCTGCAGACAAAGAAACACGCACAGCTTTACACACGCCATCCTGCAGACAAAGAAACACGCACAGCTTTACACATGCCATCCTGCAGACAAAGAAACGAGCACAGCTTTACACACGCCATCCTGCAGACAAAGAAACGCGCACAGCTTTACACACGCCGTCCTGCAGACAAAGAAACGCGCACAGCTTTACACACGCCGTCCTGCAGACAAAGAAACGCGCGCAGCTTTACACACACCATCCTGCAGACAAAGAAATGCGCACAGCTTTACACACGCCATCCTGCAGACAAAGAAATGCACACAGCTTTACACATGCCATCCTGCAGACAAAGAAATGTCTCTGTACGTACCAACTACAAGTTCCACTATGAGCATGTCAATTGGCACCGGCTGCATTCTACATAAATTTTAACAGTTATCTGCTATGCAACTACAATTCTGCCCCATCATAGGAAGGATGTCTGATGACCACTAGAAACCTCTGATTCCCTCTGAAGGTTGTTGAGTTGACAACAGCAACCAAGCCACTAACTGAATTTTGACTTGACTGCAATAAGGGTTCCAACCCTCTGTCAGATAGCCAGGGCACATGCTAACAGTTTTTTTGGCATGCTTGACAGTGAGTTAGTCAGGTTTTCCTCAATACCATGCAGGAAACTGCCAGCGTCACTGTTAGACTAAGTATTAAAATTGCAAAGAACCACCCAGTTTTGGTAGTCTAAGAAGTTAACCATCAACTCTTGCAGATGACCTCCCTGGTGAATGATAACTCAGGAAGTATCTAGATTTGTTCCTTCTAAGAGAACATGCTCGTCTGTCATGTGACTCATCTTAATACCACACTGGAAACAGGTAGCAACCCCACAGCAGCTGTTACCCTGTCTAGAAGTCAGTTCAACACAGAAACCTGTTAAGACTACAATATTTATCAAGCCATGTCTTTGTAATAAAAGCCACATAGACAATTTAGAAATATTTCCCTGGCCTTCATCACCAGTATCTGGGATTGGTCATTAGAGAAAAGGCTTGACCAATATGAAGTTGATGAACATGGACTATAAACAATACAAGACTTATTCCAAGGTGAAGGCACAAGCCACAACAGAAAAATAATTGTAGTAGAATGTTTTCATTATTAGCAGTGTCACTGGCATGAAAAGCCTTCTGTAGCACTGTTCAGTTCTGCTCTGCAGTCTGCCTTCCTTCCATTCTCCAGAATGACAAACTGTATCAAACTTTTCGAAAATTCATGTGATGAATGATGCCAGGTGGTATGCCAGGCAGTTTGGCACACAGGATTAAGCATTAATGAGCTTCTCCCTATGGTCCAGGGTTTAATTTCCTCAGTGTCCATTTGTCTACTCTGTAAATTTGAGAAAGTTTCTTAACCAGCATGCCTGGGCCACCCCTGAAAAAACATTATAGTGACTAGTGGGTTCACCTAGTTAACAAATGAGCAAAAAGTTTGGCCCCATGTAAAACCACACTACTGAATGACTTTTACCAGATGTATAATCATTCTGCTAAAATATCTTTCATTTCTCTTTAAATAATTACCTTATTCTGAGGTGCAGTGTAGCCTCTTTTTTGCAGATTATACAAACAAGGGGGAATTTTACAAAGCTTCCCAGATGACAAAGGCTTGCATGGAAAGTTAGTCTCTTCAAAATCTTTTTAAACCTACCTTTTGCATCATGACATGTGATGCCAACAGCCTTGTGATGCATTTATCCCCATCACTCAAATATGGATGTCACATCTTTTTATTAAAATGCTCAGAAAATATAAATTATCTTTCCACAGTTAATCTTTATGACCGGTGATGTCATGATAGGAATAATATTCACAGACTTTAATGGATGTGCCTCCATCCCTAATATGGCACATCCATTAAAGTATGAATGCATGCTAACTCTAACCTGATGCCACTGCAGAGTTAGAAGATTTACTTGGGCTATGGAGACACTATTTGAAGAAATGACCAGACATATTAGGAACAACAGAGTGGGGAGTCGTACAACACAGTATTTGAACTATTATGTATACATGAACTGTTTAAAAATATTGGCTAAATTGAATTCATATAGAAAATACAGATACTGTGGTCCTGTGTAAATGACAGTACATTCAATACAAACACGCGAACGTGGACAATATTTTTCTTGAGATTAGTGTCTCTCTCATTCACACTTTTCTGTGCTATACATTCAGTTACCTACAAAACTGAATTATTTTACCCTTGAGATATGCCTAGTCAAAGTTTTTGTTACTTAAAGACAATGATGAGAGGAGGGAAAATAAGAACTTAACTACTGTGGAAATGGATCGCCATGCTAAATGTCAAGCTTAGTTTGCTCTGAGCACTGCAAACTAAGTGCCAGATCTGCAAACCGTGAACTAACACCTTCAATTCCTCTCATGTTTTCAACATAATGACAAGAAATGAGAAGTTTCAGCTAAGAGACCAACAAGGGACCATCTTGTCTGACCCTTCTGTATCACCCCCCCCCCCCCCGGAAGAGTTCTATTTAGTCAGTTTTTCCAGCAGTGACGACTGCTTGTGCTGAAAACAGCAGTGTAACAGGCCATTTTGCTAGCTTTTATTTGCCTATGGCTAGGGCAGTCATGCAGGTGTAGAAGAAAAATCTGAATTACATAATCCTTGGAAATGCTACTAATCAAAAAATGAAAAGCTGGATGGCAGGTTCATATCCCAGGAGGCACATATAGATTTTGCTATTAACAAAATAAAAACTGTCTTCACCATGACAAAGCTTAGTAATGCCATTTAATAGCTCATCTGACACCCTAGGCCAAATGCTGCACAATATGACATTTAAAAGAATTTCAGTCTATTTTGTGCTTTACTTCCTGCTGTTAAAATTAAAAGGTACCGGGCATGCAGTAATGCAGTCATAATTCTTCACGTAATAAACAGAGCAATGGGATATAAACAAAGTTGTGCTGCTGAAAAAAAATTGTATTGTCGGAAAAAAGGAGCTTCTTGGTTGTGAGAAGGTAGGAAACTATGATGTAAAAAGTTGCAATTTAGCTTTGGATTAATACCCAGATTTTACGGTGGCCCAGCACTGCTCACCCTCACTCACAGTAAGCATGATGCATTAGTAAGGTAACCTGAAACGGGAAGGAGAAGTTATAATTACAGTACAGCCCTGACTGTTCATAGCAGTCTGTGGTGTGCCACAACGTCCAGTTCTACTCAATTGCTGCCTTTTTCCCACCTTTGTGTGGGGGGTACTACAATGTGCATCGTAACATTACAATGGATCTTGCTACAGTGCATAAATGGTATTTAGCAGAAGTGAAAGGGCCAGAGGTGGATCATGGTCAAATGGGGCACTATGTAGGGTAATTGATCGGGGCCTCTACAATAGCCAACACCCTCTCATTGCCATTCCAGTGACCCATTACTTGGCTATTTCTCCCAGGTTACCATAAACACCCCTAGTTTGCATACAATTTTCTTGTTTACTTCTACATTGATTACAGATATTTGGATTTAGTTTAAAACATTTATTTCAAATTTTATAGCACAAACACTGATAGCCATTTGCAAAACAAAACAATACAGTCTCAGAATGAAAACAGACTCAACATGAGCAGTAAAATTCTCTGCCCTTGAAATGGCATTGAAACCCACATTCAAGGAAAATGCATCTTGCAAGAGGTGGATTAAGTTTAACTTTGGGTCGGTTTCAAACCACAGGCCCCTTGCTCACATTTTAGGACAATGCATTTGTTCTTTGATTCGCCTACCTGATTAATACAATTATATTCCTTGTATAATACAGCACTACTTGTTAGTGTGTGTTTTAAAGTTGTAGTTTTGAACATTTTTCTAATAAGCAATGAAACAAAATGTATGAAACAACAATGGCAAAATGACCAATTTCAGAACATTTGAACCATAAAAGATCACTTGAACATCTGTCATTTCAATCCACCAAGATAAGTCAGTATGCACTATAAATGCAGAAGTAAAAGACATCTGAGTAATTCCACATTAGAGAGATATGTAACTAATGAAGACCTTGCTGCTGGCAAACATCTTTCCATTTCAGTCTATCATCTACAAATTCAGTGCCTGCGGTCCTTGAAGAATAACTTGCTGTGTTATATTTAAAAAAAATTAGTACGTTGGAAATATTGCAAGGCTGGACAACTGACATGTTCATAGCTGCCAAAGAAAGACACACTCAGTAGTGCAGCACCTCCATCCCCCTTTAATTTACACTACAGTATGAACAACTTATCTACATGGTGTGGGAGTAGAAGCCACAGCCTTCTACACCAGAGGAAGTATGCTATCTACTACTGTGCTACTAACAGTGTTTTCAAATTCTATAGCACAAACGCCAATTAACATTTGCTTATGAAAACAGTTACACATTAAAAACAGACTTAGCATGAGCAACAGTAGAGTTCTATTCCCTTGACTCTTTAGCAGTCTGGTAGTTGGTAGAGAGGATTCAGGCTGTTGTCTCTTGTAACCAAGGTACAGCGTTTGAGCCTGAGCAAGTTAACTAACTTGCCATCCCTTAACTAGGGCATCACCCCCCCCCCCCCATAGGAATGTATGTCACAGCTCAGGGCAGCAAGAATAGAACTCATCAACAACCAAGTTTAAATTCCATGTGTAAAAAAGCAGCGGCAGCAAGATCACTTAAATGTGTGTGTGTTGGTACATGCAGACAATCAGCAGGATTGTAGAGTTATGTGTACTGACATGCACAGATGCAAAGTACGTCCTTAAAGAAGAATGTTATAAAAAAAAGTTATTTAATTTTTAATTAAAAAATAAATGTTGTTGTAGCCCCCTGGTCAGCAGCCCCCCCCCCAGTCAGCAGGTCCTCGGCAACTGCCTAGGTTGCCTGGTGCTGGATCCGGCTCTGGCCAGAGGGACCCTCGGATAGAAGCATTAAAAAACTTTATCATATACTTCATTTCATGGCAGAGGCACTCAGCTCAAGTTCTAATGTAGAAATAGTGGTATTTATCTCAATAACCTCAGCGTTATCATACATTGACGACTTGTGATCTACAGTCATTCCTGTCAAGTTTAACCCTCCCCCCTAAAAAACACACACAAATCCGAATGCTGAAGACAAAATTTGTTGAATAATGAATGGCACCATCGTCCATGGAATCTTTTAGCAGGGCAAACCCGCACACACCCACACTCCCTACTTTATTAATGTACATGCATTGGTGTAAGACTAGTGCAGGCCCGGAGAGAAAAAAACACACAAAATTACACGTTCTTACAAAGAAAAGGTAAAATGTAGACAACACAGAAAAATATAATGCAACATGACAAAATGAATTACTTAGTTGTAGGTTTGTTTTTAGAAGTGAGAAAGGATAGTTACAAATCATAGTAAGATACTTAGTGAGTAAAGAGGGAAATAGATGCGTCGTTAATGAATGTGGAAACGATCATCAAGGAGGAGCAGGAAAACAAGGAGCCGTTATTAAATGGAAGATTGTTATTAGAGCAGTTTGCAGAGAAGGATTTAGTGCAAGTATAAACGTAACAGTTTACAGCTAGAAGATAGCAACACTCTAGGTTTTTTGAATGATATAAGGGCAGACAGCATTATTAGAGGGAAAGAGCAGAGTTGAAAAAACATAATTTGGATGTAATTTTGAATAGATGAAGGAAAGTAAAAGATGTAATGTTTTTTTAGGCAGGTGAGCTGGAACAAGAATATTGTCACATATTAAATAGGTGGTTGTCTACTTTGATTTTGCAGTAGATGAGGGAGGATTTTAACTCATTACATCAAATACTACTTGTTCATACTTGCATTAATAATTCCAAAACCATGCTTCATACAAGGTATCAGAATATTTTATCTTGAAGCATACATGATGGCAAACACAATTGTTTTGATATCTGACCTCTGTCAATGGGTATTTGTTAGAATTGTAAGGTGATAACTTCATTTTCCACATCCACAAGGAGTTAAGGGTACACACTCAAAAGAGTTGTACTGGAGGGAATGAGTTAACTTAATAGCAGTAGGAATTGAGATCCACAATTTAGATACATAGGCAGAATATAGGGAGTCACCAAAGGTATTTGTTACACTTTTTTGCCCTGAAGTGGATTTGTCTGATGAGTAAAGGAGTCTTGTGTAAGTGTACCATTGTAAGAGGAGGGAGGGAGAGGCATTTCTAAGGAAAAACAAATACTACAGGAACACTTTTTAGCTGTGTATAGTCGTGTTTTTGTGAATTTGAGCCAGTTTCATTTTTTGGAGAGCTAGACCGTGAAGAGTTGGTTAATTTGGTAGTAAATTAGGAAAAATTGTTGTTTCATTGTTTTATTTTTGCATTGAACTGTAAGTAACGTCTGTAAGGGTAGGTGAGGCATAGAGTAAGCTTGATAGAAAACAGGCCATAGCAGTTCTACATGACACTGCAGTATGAAAGTTAACTTGTTAAAGGAGGCTTAATTTAAACTGGGTGTTTCCAAGTACTGAATATATGTTTTCCATAAAATAAGACAACCTCAGAGAAAAGAAAGTGCAAAGCCAAATATTTTGTGTTTCTCTGAGGTTTTACAGTATTACATTTAGAATAATTAAGTGGGAGGGGTGTTACTTGCATACAGGGGTTCATAGGGGCATGCACCTGTGTAAAATACAATTTTAATTATACTATTTTTTTTAGAAAACTAATGAATCAAGGAATCCAACCCAAGTGTAGATAATGAAAGCCAAATCCCAGCAGCCAGCAGAGACAAATATCAACAAAAAAACAAGTTCTCAAAGCTTTGCAAAAGTAAACAAATATTACGAGGCTTGTTTAAGAACTCTGACATGACAACTGAGAATGCAACCAATGACTCTATGGTTTTTCGGAAACCTAGTGTTTATACACCGATTTTTCCACCAGCATTCAATGTAGTTTTGGCGGTATGTGATAAACAACTTCAGCAACATGTTAAAATATCTAATATGAACAAAAGTAACAATCTAACTAGTGAGAATGGAACGCATTGATCAGTTGGCCATGAATCCCTCCATAACCATTCGACCCGCTGACAAGGGGGGGGGTCCTATTGTTATACTTGACTCTGATTATTATGTCAATAAGATGATAGCTATGCTCTCTGACATAAATGTTTACACTAAAATTGACATTAGTATTGCTGATGCTATGAAATATGAAATTGATAACTGTCTTATAGAATGCTATAGGTTGGGTGTGTTAAATAAAGACCTTTTGGACTATTTCATAATTGAGTCCCCAGTGGTGCCCAACATTAGCGGGCTGCCCAAAATACATAAGAATCCTTCAGAACCTGACTTTAGGCCAATAGTAGCAGGAGGTAGCTGGCTTACGGAGGCCATGTCCATATTCCTGGATACACAGCTTAAAAAAGTGTTAGCATTAAGTGAGGTTACTCTAAAGGACACGGAACAATTCTTGAGGGATTTATACCTCAATTTCAACAACATTTCTGTAAATGATGCTGATTGTCTTGTCACACTAGATGTAATGTCGCTATTTACCTGTATTCCCAATGAAGCAGGTATTGCCATGGCAAAGACTGCTATGCACAGAAGTGGCTTGTTCACTAATGAGTCTTGTGATTTACTGTGCCTGTTACTTGAATTGGTATTGGAGCACAATATTTTCCTGTTTCAAGGTGACTGCTATTGGCAGAGATCAGGTGTAGCTATGGGCACAAGTTGTGCCAACTCATATGTGAACCTGGTCATGTCTGAATGGGAACATTTGAATGTTTTAGGTAAATGGAATGAAAATATCATCATCCATCGACGTTTTGTAAATGATTTGTTTATTGCATGGAAAGGTGACAAGGAAGGACTGCAGGAGACTCAGACATTTTAATAACAGCAGTACATTTTTTAAATTTTCCATGACATGTTCGCCACAAGAGATTGACTATCTTGATGTGAACGTTAGGAAGGTGGAAGGTAGGATCAGCACCAGCATGCACAGGAAGAAATGCTATAGACCCTCCTATCTACACAGGGATAGTATGCATCCCAACCATATTTTTGGTAATATTGTCACTGGACAGGCACTTAGAGTATCAAGGTTAACAAGTGAAGACCATAATTTAGATAGGAGCTTGCATGAGCTTAAAGCTGAATTTATCTCCAGGGGCTACAATAAAACAGAATTAGAAGTGGCCTGTCGCAAGGTTTGTAATGAGAGGGAAGGGAGGGGTAGACCCTATTATGCTGAAAATAAATCCACAATAAATACACATGTAGACCAAAATATATGTCCACCTATAGTGCTTCCATTTGCTAAAGGGGTAGATGATGTGAGAAACATTATCACAAGCAACTGGCATATTTTGGAGACAGATACTAGGTTTTCGGAATTTTTGGAAAGAGGTGCAAGATTTGTATTTAGCAACATGAGGAACTTGAAACAAAGATTGTGCTCCCAGAGAGCAAGGGTTCCATATTCTATGAGGATGGTTGGTACATCTAAATGCAATAATTGTAATTATTGCCAATACATTGATGAGTCGAGATATTTCCGGCATCCTGAAACATGTCACCTATGAGTATTAAGGCTAGCACTAATTGCTCCAGTAGAAATGTTGTTTATTTGGCCCATTGCTGCAGGTGTTTTAAGTTTTATGTGGGGAAAACTAATAGAAGCCTCAAAGAAAGAATCAGGGATCACCTCTACTGTATTTGCAGAGGCCATGATTATAGTGCTTTGGCCAAACATACTTTACAGACAGACATGAACCACACTTTTTTATTTCAGGTATTACATGTCACATATGATGATGTACGTGGAGGTGATTTAATAAACCGTACGGAGGTAGCTGAATTGGAATGGTTATTGAGGTTGGGTGCACATCAGGCCATGGGTCTTAATGACAATGTACCCCTTAAACCAGTGCTGAAGACACGGAGATTAAGGCACTAGGGATTTGTCCAAAATATATCCAATATATACTTTTAATATATAATTTGTATCTATATTTCATTAACTGTGCAGTGGTTAATGTTTTTTATATTCATATAGGCTCTGCACTGGCTGACACTGCCATATACTCTGTGTCTTGTAGTTGATGTGTTTACTTAAGTGTATTTTATTAAGTTTTTATTTTTTGTTAGTTTTATGATTTATATTGTCATTTCTACTCAACAGTAGTGATGCATGTTTTCATACGATTCCTTATATTGTTCCGTTTACATGAGTGATTTGCAATGGGATATGTCACTTTAAGATACGAGTAGTAGTGAATGTCATGTGATGTATTTTAAAAAACTAAAATGGGTCTTGTCTTGCTACATTGTAACTGTCTGATGAAGCAGTCTTTTGGAACCGTGAAAGCGCTTACGTATTCATGTGAGAATAAATAGTATTTTTTAACTTTTGCAAAGCTTTGAGAACATGTTTTTTTCGATAATATTTGTCTCTGCTGGCTGCTGGGATTTGGCTTTTATTTTCTTTAGAAAAAAACATCGTTCATTTCACTGAAAGCATTTTAGAACTCAGTCTTTTCCAATCTGCCTTTTCTTTGGTTCAAAGCAGAGCTGTTGTTTATACTCCATAAAACATTAGATTATGATCCTGAAGATTCGGGGAAAACTTAAGATTAAGAGAAGATAAAATGGAGAGGTTTTTTTAAGGTTTAAAAAACTGCAATTTAATTTCCACTCATTTATGAATTCATTCATTCTTGCATATTATCCACATCTCCATTTCAGGGTGGGTGCACGAATCCCAAACACTCAAAAAAATAAGTCTTGAAGCCAGGAACTCAAGCTCCTTGTACCTCATATGTGGGATGCCACCTCTGCTCAAACTAGAATATCAGTTCAGGCAAACAGATGTGAGGAGGGAGCAGGAGGGGAGTTTTAGGCCTTGGGAGGGGGATGTGGATTTTAGGTTTAGGGAGCTGGAAGGAAGTTTTATGGTTAGGAAGGTGGGATGCAGTTTTAGATTAAGGGAGCAATCGGGGACATTATGGTTAAGGAGGGGGAGTGGAGGTTTAGGGTAAGGGACTGAGGAACTTGGTAGTGAAGTAAGTGAGCATTTAAGGATTAGGTTCTGGTTTTTGGCAGGGCTATGTAAAAATGTGAGATCAGGCTAATACTTGTTTTTTACTGCAAGTGGCAATGAGCAGTTGTGTCAGGAGCTACTAGCATGAAAGCATTTTAGTAGACTTTTTCAGGGTCATGGGAATCAGAAGCCTATCCCACATGACAATGAACATAATGCTGCAAGGAGTCATGGATATATGTGTGTGTGTGTGTATGTATATATATATATATATATATATATATATATATATATATATATATACATACACACACACACACACATATATATATATATATATATATATATATATATATATATATATATATCTATATAGATATATGACTTTTACATTTGAAATCGTTTTAATGGACAATTTCAGCACAATAAAGCCAAACCCCACTAGCTATGGATATGCATATTTTGGCCTTGTTATGACCTCATCAGCATAGCACAAGCAGAAACGTAAAAGTCATGGGCAATCAGAATCACCATATAGCTGAAACACCTGATGTTCATAATGGTCATTTGCATATATCCCATGTGCCTCTGTTACAGGAGGTTTGGGAGGTCACTCATTGGAAGTTCTAGCTTGGCTGGAGTTTTCATTTAATCATTCAGTATTTTGAATTTTCAGCCTTTTGGGATTCAGTCTTTTGCTTTTTCAGTCAGACACACATGAACACACAGTGAAACCAAACCAAACTGATGTGCAATATAGCTTTGATATGCTGGAGGAAACTGAAGACCAATGTGAAAACAAACGGAGACACCTGCAGAATATGCAAACTCTATACAGAAGGCACTTCAACTAGGAAATGAACCAGAACGGCCAGAATATAAGAGAGCAACATTAACCTATAATCACAACAATAAACAAATGATACGAGTCCAACTTCATGTCTCCTTATGGAGGAAAAGGAAAGTAGCAAAAGCAGGAAAGCACCGCCAGCCTTCATCAGGAGGAACAAACAATTTACAACTTCAGAAATGACCGACCTACCCACTCATCTGCATGGAAGGGGATCTTCAGTAGACATGCCCAAGGCATCTAGGTGATTCCATTTTGCTCAGGATGTTATCATAAATGCAAGGCAATAGCAGAGGCAAAAAAGTTATGCCCACTAAAATGTTTCCTGCTACGAGCCTCTCCAGCTGCAGTGTTCTTGGGAATCGAATATTGAAGAATAGACATTTCATCATCATTTCCTATCGCTCGTTAGATCCAAAGGTTCGATCTTGTTCCAAAAGGAGGCTCATATGACTGCAAGAAAAGCATTACTACTACACCAATATGTAAGCTTTCATTAATGTTTGCCATTAAAGCTTGCATAATACAAGTTGGGCACCTCATCTCTATGGAGATTCCTTACAAATTAATGTGGGGAACTTGTCTGCTAGCCTACCATGTTGGAAAGGCAGCTGAAGAGAGATGACCCCCCTCCCCCACCTCGTGTTTAGCCATCTGTATCTGTGACTTGTGTTTCTATACTTGTGTAATCACATGGCAAGAATGAATTAGCCTGATCTACATCAAATAGCTAATCATCTAAACTTGCTTCAAAACCGAACTTAGGTTTCTGCATTTTTTTGTACTTGGCTCCATATTGTTAGCAATACCTTTTGAGCCAATACTTTGCAGTGTGACAGTAAGTATAGAACAATTTAAAAATGTAATACCTGTACTTTGCTTCTTTTAATTCAAACTAACATTTATAAGCTACGTTTAATAATACACAACAGGAACTGTACTGTGAAATTGCATTTATAAGATGTCTTAGTAGTGGCAGGAGAATTGAATTTATTCTTTTGTGTAATACACAGCATACAAATGTTTGAAAACCATAATGTATCATCCATTTATTGTGTTAAAAATGCATTTCAAGCAAAAGGAGTGACTCCTTGGTTGTCAGTGGAAAAAGGTCAAAACTGCCTCAGGAAGTCAAGGGCCATAATATGCCTTTAAAAGTGACAGCTGATCACATTTGGGGAAGCAGTAATTAGTTTGCAAATGTTAAAGTGCTCCATCGCATCTGTGAGGAGATCTGAATGTAGAAAAATAACCAGTTTGCTTACACCTTTACTTTCTGTGGGGAAACAAAAATAAACTAGACTATATATTTTGAACTGAAATTAGTGCAGTTATGGTCATTCTTGCTGGAAATCATTGAAGCATACCTCTCAACCTCTTACAGGCAGAATTCTGGACAAAGCCAAAAATAAAGGGAGGAGGCAAAGCCTCAGATTAGAGAGACATTTTAAATATTGCTCTTATAAAGTTAGAATGTTACTAGACTGACAGGTTTTGTATCAGCATACATTTTTCGAAGGATAAAAAGTCTGCAACAGAAACATCTGTCATTTTTTTATGAATTCAGTCCTCACTGATTTGTCAGAAAAAAAAACACATTTTACAAATAGTCCAAAAATATGATGTAACAATTAGACAGTTGAGAAGTATGCACTGAAGTGACCACATCTACGGAAGTTTGCTGTTTTAACATCTCTCTGTATACTTCGGTAACTCAGCACAATTGATGGTTAGATAGAGACATATAGGTTTGTTTATCTAAGTTACAGGGTTTTCTTTAAATATTCTGCACAATTATTTTTCATTCTTTGGGAAACTATCTTTTTCTTTGAATAATATTCATCATTATTGTCATGATTTTACTAAATAAAAGTTATTCATTTTTATGATCTACTGGGTGGTATTTATGTATTTATTATCCGTGTCCATATTCATTAAGGATATCCACACCTCCAGGCTAGTTGCACAGCATAATGCATCTGAGATTATCCAAGTGCAACTAACTCTGGGCAAGACCACAATCCAAATTGTAGCTTGCTACAGACCCCCTATCATGCCCCAGGATTCCCACTCCTCATTTCTTGATACACTGGAAAATATTAGGGTACACCCCAACACCCTAATAATGGTCAATTTCAACTACCCCACCATTAAGTTGGAAAACTACTCATGTGCCAACTCTTTTGCTCAACATTTTCTGGAATTCATAAATTCCAACGCCTTGGATCAACTTATTCACACCCCCACCAGGGGCAGCAATATCCTAGACCTAGTCATTACCAACATGGGTGACCGGTGTTCCACACCAGAGGTCAATTCCTCATTGGTCATATCCGACCACAAGCTAATCACCCTAGACATCCACATCCCGCCCCACCCCCCATTAGGTAAACCACCATAAAAAACTTCTCCAAAGCCAACTTCACACATATTAAGACAGAAGTGGCAAACTTCATGACACCCATGCAGACAGACAATAGTGGTACGACTGCTGAATCCTACACAAATGCACTTTATAAGCACTTACACGAGTGCATGGATCATGCTATCCCTAACAGAACCAAGATGCTATCCTCCAAAAAAAGGAAGCCAATCTGGTGGTCCTCTGCCATAAACAAACTCTGCAACAGAAGAAAGAAACTGTTGCAAAAAAGAGTAAAATCTCATGACTTGAGGAGCTTCCTGGTCAGCCTCAGTAAGAAGCTGAGATCCCTCATAAAATCTTCCAAAGCTAGTTACGAAAACAAAATTTCAACTGACTCTAAAGACAACCACAAAGCATTCTATAGCTATGTCAATAATCTCAATGGCAACACTCAGATATGCTCTGAGTTACAGCACAATGGCACTAAATATACAGAACCAACTGATATTGCCAACATCCTGGCAGATAGGTTCAGTGCTAACTTTACCCCCCTCTCACCTCCTAGGGGGCCCATCTCTATACCGAAAGAATGCAAAGTTCCTGTAAATATGGCTGCACAGGTAAAAAAACACACTCTCCAAAGCCAAGAACAAAGCATCCATGGGACCTGACAATATCTCAGGCTGCGTTCTACATGAACTACAGAATGAAGTGGCACCTCACCTAAGTACCATGTTTAATCACAGCCTCACCTCAGGCTTTGTGCCCACTGAATGGGGCACCACGAAGGTTATTTCACTCCACAAAGGGGTGCCACGATGGACCCCGGAAACTACCGTCCCATTAGCCTGATGAGCCTGGTCTGCAAGGCCATGGAACGTATCATCATGGAACTCATAAACAAAGACAGTGGTAATCTCCAAACTCTGGACCCCACCCAGTTCGGGTTTGTAAAAGGCAGATCATATCTCCTAAACCTGACAGACTTCATTGAAGTAGTCACCAAAGCCATAGATGAGGGTAAGGTGGTTCACATAGCCTATCTAGATCTCGCCAAGCCTTTCAACACCCTCCCCCACTCTTGTATTATAGATAAACTCACTAAACTAGATATAAATCCCTATGTCACAAGATGGATTGCCAACTGGCTCATGGACAGAACCCACACTGTGAAAGTAGCAGACTCCAAATCCGACTTCAGATCAGTGACAAGTGGAGTACCACAGGGTTCATTTCTTGGTCCTCTCCTGTTTGGTATCTACTTCTTTGAAGTACAGGCTAACACAGAAGGTCTTTGGCTAATGAAGTCTGCAGATGACTGCCAACTAGGAGCCATAATCAAAACTCCTAACGATGTGGACATCCTACAAAAGGGCCTCACTGAGACAGATGCCTGGTGTTAAAGCCATGGCCTGAAGCTCAATGTATTTTCATCCCCTTTGGTAAAAACTGTGTACCCATGAACTACCACATAGGTGGTAGTCTACTTAACACCAAAATTGTAATGAGACCTTGGGACACAGGTGGACAGTAGTTTCTCCTTTGATAATCACATCTCCACAGTGGTCAGGAAATCCTTCTACATGGCAAACCTCATCACAAAAGGTTTCTCATCCAGAAAAAAAGAGGTCATTGTTCCCCTCTACTCATCAATCATTAGACCCATTATAAAGTACAGTGCCCCTTTTGGTATGTACCTCACAAGACATCTACAACAACTGGAGAGGCCACAGAAATGCCTCACAAAGAAGATTACTGGCCTCAAACAGATGCCCTATGCAGACCGTCTCAAAAAACTCCAGCTTTACTCCATCGGATATCACCTACTCAGAGGCAATCTCTGCCTAACATACAAAGCAATGTCAAATCCAGAGCTGTTGAACATGCTCCACTTAAAGAAATTCCAATCCCTCCGAGCTACACACTGTAGGGACCTACACTTTGTCACCACAATAAACAGAACATGCTGGAGGGATAGATTCCTGTCCCAGAGACTTCCCATACTCTGGAACAGACTACCTATCTATGTGAAACAGAGCTCCTCATTAGCACTCTTCAAGAAAAATCTTGATGATTGGATGGGAAACAGGAAATTCACCCTGGGGATCACTTCTGTGGCTCTGCTCCACAGAGGCACAGAAAAATAATTTTCTTGGGTGGTGAAAGCCAGGGCAGCTTTTTCGCTAGGCTTATATAGGCCTTAGGGACAATAGCCTAGTACCTACCTATGAAAGGGTTATATTCAGCACTGTAGGTTGCCAATCTGCTGGTGTCGAACTCTTAACTTGCCAGGTTAAGACTGGAACAGTAGCTGGTGGGTCTCTAGTCCAATAATCTACAGTGACAGTGGTACTAACCAGGACAAAACTGTGGGGAAATGGAGAATTCTGCAGGGCTTCCTTGAAATCCGTGAGTGTGTGTGCATGATTGTGTGTATGCACATATGTACACAAATATGTATGTTAAAATAATTTGTTTGAAAGGCAGTTACTAAAGGTATGGGGCATTGGAAGACACTGTGGCTCAGAGTTGTAAGGAGGAGGCCAAAGGTGCTAGGCCAAAGATTCAATTCTGTACACGGCTAGTATGTAGACCTAGTTTGGGTGTGGGTGTTGGAAGCCGATGTCTATGGCAACAGTGCATATTCCATCTATGCTTGAGGTGACTGAAACAGATTTATGAGCTTTTTATTTTGTTAAACTGTTAGGTACCAGTGGTATAAAAACAGACCATCCTCCTTGGTGGCCATGAAACCTACTTCAGGCAGTGATGTGGAGCCATTGATGCTTATCCTCATGTATCCAAGGTGACAACTAGTTGAAAGTGGTGCCAGCTCTGTCCTCACAATGCATAACAATTTTCATTTTTTTTTCTCACAACTTATCTAAAAAAGTTGGTTCTCTGATTAGTTTTAAATACATGACACTTGTTTTGGACTATAAGGAATATATAAGAATCATTCTGAAAAATCTGAAATCAAAAGATCTGTCTACACTTGGACTGAATTAAAATGTTTTGCCAGCTACACAGTACACCACAATGGAGCTCTGGTAGCACAAGCTCAACAAGCAAACCAGGATGCTTGAAAAGCCAAGCTTGGTAGGGGGTTTCATGCAGGAGGTGGCCATCAGAGCCTTACACTGGCCCTCATCACTCAAGAGCATCTAGGTAGGTCCTGCTGCAGTAATACCAGCTGGTGGAGGCCAGAGGTTAGCTTTAGCACTTAAACTGATCATAAGGCAAGTAGCCCATCCTACCAAGCAATGCACTGCACTAGAGAGAGAAAAATGGTGTGTAACCATACAGGCAAATGTGCTTGCTGGCTACCAAAGGGATGGAGAGTAGTGTGATACAAGGGGAAAAATTTATGAGCATCCCAGGGTGATAGCTTTTTTAATGGCCAGCTCTCATGCCTCACTGCTAGCTAGACCCAGTGGAATACAGTAATGAAACCAGTTACCAAAGGAAGAGCTGACGGTCAGCAGGTAAAGGGCAAAACAAGTATTAAAGTGTTCTGTACACATATATTTATTTACAACAGTGCAAATTTTCAAGATTGTTACTTTGTGAGTAATTGGCATATTGGGAAACGTTAAAAAAAAAAATCTCTTTTTGTGTTCTTGCGCTGTACTTTACATGCACAAATGAGTGTCAATCATACAATATTTGTAAGCCACCCTGTCTACATAAGCCTCAGTTCTTTAAATTATTTTGTCTGATGCCACGGAGGTGCAGCAGTTAGCGTTATCGCCTCACAGCAAGAATTTTCCCGTTTGATTCTCGGCTGGAGCGCCTTCTGTGTGGAGTCTGCATGTCCTCCCCTGGTTGAGTGACGTCTAAAGACATGCAGGTAGGTGTGTGTGTGAATGGATGTGCCTTCTTTGAAAGTTGGGCATCAGGCTAGCAACTCATCACCGTAGAAATCCACTGCCAATCAGTGGACCAGAGTTCCGCTGTGGCGACCCCTTACCAGGAAAAGCCGAAAGAATGCTCTTATGCAATTAGTCATCAAGATCAGAGTTTGGTTAGTGCAGTCCTACTACCAAGTGAAAGTGCACCTGTTCTGAGCACACACAGAAAGTAATAAAATAGTCTTCTAATTCAGCATAATGATGCAATGTTATGGTGACGCTTAATGAGGCAATGCACCATAACACCTTTTTTAAACTCAAGTACCACTAATTACAATAGTTGATATTCTGTAATAGCTTAAAGATGCATTACTTGCCGTATATTTTGTCGGCATTGGTATAGCCAATTGTTTTTTTCTCTTATCTCAATATAAATAAAAGCCTATAGTAATTTTTTTTTTTCTTAGCATATATTATTATATTATCTGTACCTTCTTCTTTTTTTTCCCCGGGCCTCTACTGAAAATGGACATGTATCCAGCTAGACTAGCCCGGTAAACAAATGTAAAATAAATAAATAATAAATAAATATTTCAGAAATCTCAGTCCCAAAAAGGAATTAGTTATTACCTGTGACAATTTGCTCAAATTATCTTCACAGGATAGCCAAAAACAGTGCTGGCATTTTATGAATAGCACATGCTGCAACCTGAAATACAACCATTTGAATAGGGGCAATTGGAGACAAAGCACAAAATGTGCAGCAATACATTCAAACACCAATAATTTTAGCACTTCAGACAAGGAAACGGTGTAATTTTATAACTGCAATCAAGGGCACAGTAAGGCAAATGTACTGCTACACTCATCCTTTTACACAATGCTGATTAAATATAGTTCTAAAACAAAAATCATTTACCGACATTTCTACCAACAGTTGTTGTGGTACGTCAAAGCTCTTAATCCAGTCAGCAAGTCAATACTTCCAAAAAACAATCTTCCACACAGCCAAGCCCAAGTAAAAGGTCATGGCCTCTTAGTGGTAAGTTGCACAGCTCAACTAATATTGCCAGAGCAACTTAAAGGAGCAGAAGTGCAGAATAAACTCAGCATTTTTTCTATTGCCTGCAGAGTCTGTACTCTGAATAACTCCACTAGTTATTAGCTTAGATACTAGACAGGTAAATGCTAAATTAGGCATGACAACACAATTCTGATGATTCCTGATCCCCAACAGCCATTCACACATCAGCAAAAAGACCACAAGTGTCACAGCTGTATATATACTAAAAATTACAGTCAATCTAGTTTAAGATCAAAAAAGTATTATATCAACCTTCAAGATAACAGCTCTCATTTCCTCACACATACAAACATACACATTTGCCAGTCTGCAGTCCTCATTAATGTCAGATACAGAATCAGTGTCGCTCAAACCTCTTTGCATCTTCCAAAACAACCAACCCAGCAAATAAGCACATGATAAACTATAAGGCAGCTGACTATCCTCTTTCAATATGTCCAAAGCAACACTGCAAAGTAATAAATGCAAGATATTAACAACTGATGTCCGCACTAGGCTGAGGTGAGAGATGGTAGAAAAATGAAAAGCTAATGGCAATTTCTACACTAGATCTTAACAGGCAAGAAAATGTAAAATGAAATTCACAGTACGTTACATTAAAAAAAGTTTCATTCACTGGCAAATAGAATTGTCCATTATAACTGATTCCAAGTAAAATTAAACAATTTTACTATAATTTGCCTTAAGTTTACTCCAAAGACAAATTATAACAACTGCTTTACACAGGAAAGTTGATTCTTATGTCCCATGAATCTGATAAGATTGTTTCAGGAGCTTAATTCAAATCAACTTTCATGAAAGGCACCATAGAGTACATGTTTAACTATAAATACAGAAGATAAACTGTGTGGGAGTTTGCTTGTACATACTGCCTGTCTCCACCTCTCACACACACGCGCGCTCTCTCTCTCTCTCTCTCACACACACATTCTCTCACACACACTCACACACCCTCTAACACACCCTCTAACACACCCTCTCACACGCACACACACACCCTCTCATGCACACACACACACACACACACACACACACCCTCACACGCACACACACACACACCCTCTCACGTGCACACACACCCTCTCGCGCACACACTCATGCGCACACACTCACACACATGCGCACACACACACACACTCGCACACGCCCTCTCTCACTCACTCACGCACACACACACACACACACACACACACACACACACACACACACACACACACACACACACACACACACACACTTTTGTTTACTTATGTACTATGAACTAAAGAGGTTTAGAAAAAAAAACATAGGTTTGTGTGTTATAAGCGGAGACCTAATAGCATAACTAGGGAATATCGTCCCTAGTAGCATTATACTGCTAGGTTGCACTCAGTATCACATTGCCAACTCCATGCTACCACACTGTTGAGTTAACTTGGGTAGTGGTATTGCCGACTCTCACTTTCTTATAGTGGTAACATGGGTTGTCTCTTGGAGCAAATTTGAGTCATTGTTCAACTACAGGAGAACAGCACATCTTTAAACCCGACTTCCTCCTAGAGGAAAGAACTGTGCTGATACCAGATGAGAAGGGTGCATGGGGTCCCTATGGCCCAGCCAACCCGGGTTCAATTAGCAGCTTGGGTAACTGATGTCATACCTCTCAAGTGTCCTTGATTTTCATGGATGTCCCTGATTTTGACTCAAATTTTAGTTCTGTCCCTCTTAATCCCTCCAAAAAGTGGAGAAGTTTGGAGAAAAAAAGTGATGAATTACACTTAAAAATAATGACAGTAATTAGAGTTATAGACTTATTTTACTTCAAAAATGCATATTAATTGATATTATCTTAATCTGACAATGTATCAAGTTAATAGCACTGCTATTTAAAAGTTTCCCTGACTATTTCTCAATTTGTCCTCGATTCTGTTGAAATTTGTCTCTGATTGGATGAGAGCTGCTATGGACTGAGTGGTAGAGAAGGGATAGACATGCCCATCCTGAGTGGGAGGGAAGCTGCTCATGGATATGCTCCCTGAGAGCAGGCATGGTCCAAAGAGCGGACCTGCCCTTGAAAGCAATCAATGTGTGTTTGAGTAGGGAGGGAAATGGGTAGGGCAAAATAAATAAAGTCAGCTATGGTGGCACAATGAAGTATGGCAGTCACTTTACAAAGCATTCCATGCCCTGTAGTCCTAACAGTAAGCACTGCAATGAACAGTAGGCACATTCTCCTAATTATAAGCAAAATAGTGTGTAATGAAGTGATTAGTGTTACCACAGAGCTCAGGAGTTCATCTTGAACTCTGGTTATTATCCGGGTAAAGTTTGATTGACTTACCCTATGTCCAGAAGAGCTTTCGCTTCCCTTCAAAGATGCAAACAGGTTGTCTGGGTAGGATACTCTAAACTATCCACACAAAGACTTTGTGGTCCAGGTCATAGCTGAAAAGAATTTCTAAGTTCATAAATCCAGTTAGAATACTTAAATAACCAAATGGAGACAACACTTCAGATCTATTCCAACATCCCACTACACTACCTTGTTCACCTCAGTTTATAAAACAAAATTCTAAGGTCATCATCTTAGAGAGAGACCGAATTAACAATCATCCACCACTGCTCCCTATGTAACAAGTAATTCCTTCCACTAACACACTCCTCTCTGCAGCCCTAATGCTGTCACACACTTCTATCACTCACTGACTCTCAGTATTGTTTTACATTTAACAGCAGCCTAGATAAAGTCATAGTCTGACTAGATCTTTAATTATGTGACTTCGGACTGCAGACAACCTGTTGCATTATCAAGCCCTGCACTACCGTCTAAATAATCTCACATCATCAGAAAAATGGCCACAATGTTGTCCTCTAGTCCTTAGTCCGTCTCCTAGATGGTTTCTGACTTCAAATAAATGTTGAGGCATTACTAATAAACCTTTATATTACCAGAGTTTGTTTCAATTGCTTTTTGCAATACAGTTTGCGTACATGAGATCAAATATCTTCTTTCAAGCACAAATTTATTTTCTGGCAGCTATGCAACTGGCAGACCAAAAGTATAAGAACTGCGCAGGGATAATTAAAAAGTGCCAACTGCACAGCCTCGTTTTGGAGTACATTTTAAATAGACTATGGATATTGCACATTAGTCTGAGATGTATCTGAAGAGGAAAATAACAGGAATGCAAGCAGAAGCGTGCAACACAAACCCATTTTCTGCTCACAGGTTTCAAAGATGTTATTAAGGTACTTATCTAGAAATTTTAGTTCAAATAATAAAGGTATACAGTACAGGAATAAGTCTGCTGTACAGAAGTTATTTCCTGTTTAGTTTCATTACTGCCTTTAAGTGATAACATAACTTGCAAAGGAGGGAATTCTCTTCTATTATTCATTACAGCTCATTTGTAAAGCATGAGAACATGTTTGAGACAGTCTCATTTACAAAGGCAACAGAAAGCAAATAGATATAATCTTACATGTTAAAAAAGGTTTACAAGAGGTCACGTTGGAGTGGTTGCATGTATTTTCTTGCTGGGTGACTATGTTTAATTCTACACATTCTAATACCATGTAGCTCATAAATCCTGGTTTTAGCTTTTTGTAAATCTTCACTCAAATTAGTGAGATAACCAACTTTATTGCTTATACACTACTGACATTTTTGCTGTAAACATGTATGCATAGTTAAAATAGAGCTTTGTACATGCAGGACAGCTGTCTAAGCACTGTACTATCCATTTATGGTTCTTTACCAAAACCATCTTTACTTCTCTTATTGTACTTCCAACCAGCCTATTACAATGGCAAACACTAACATTACGTTCCAAAATTTAGAAAAAGTTAAATCAGTTTACACCTAGAGTGGCGGAAGAGCCGATGTTAACAAATGTTAAGCACCCACAACTTAAGTTTCCAAGGTCGGGTTCCACGCTAAGCAGTGAAATCTAGTAGTACTGGCCAGCAAATTATGACAAAAATAAAAGATCTGGTTCTGTCTGCTGTATGCACCGATAAGGTGTACCTTCCATTTACAGGCTAAGAAAGTAGTTAGATCAGCAGGATGTGTTCTTCTGCATTTTCTCTAAAGGATGCAAACACAAAACGGAAATGAATGTCACTTTTCAGTGAATTCAATCCTCCCACTAATTGTCTAAACCCACAGACTTTATAAGGAATAGACCAAATAAATGAGGCAAAAATCTGTACCTGAGGTATGGAAGGTGAGTGTAAACATGAGGGGACTCCGTGTTAGCAAGCGCTCTCAGAAAGGAAATGTAAGTGGCTAAGTGTATTTCAGCTTTGAAAGCTGGCAAAACACTGTTCCCCTCCCTCTTTTTTTTAAGTTTTACTAGTACTGCATTGAGCACTCTCTCCAAGATGAATTGGTGACCTTCTTGGCATCCATGTCTTGACCACATAATAAATGGATTATGACCGGCAACCTGTTCATAAGCCTCTATATTGGATATAGTGCAAAAATGCATTGTTAAAGTTGAAATGGTGATTATTCCAATAATACTGACAACAATTGTATGAAACACAAATATTTTCATTAATAAAACTAAGAAGGGCACTGAGGTATAAATATCACACATACACAACTCTTTTTCTCTCTATGTTTTTGCCTCCCCACCTGCCATCAGCACCACTCCAAAAAATTTCTCATACCACTGGATTTTGATCAGTGACAAAGTGGCCATTAACTTGGGTATAAGCTGGCAGGAGGATGCCATAATTCAGGTAGGCATGAAGGCTGCTGCAGCTTCATTCCAGGCAGCCCTAAGTGCCCAGAAAAGAGGGCTAATAATCCTGTCCCTGCCTCATGGCCCTGCTGCTGCCACTTCTCTTCATCCACCTGAAGGCTGATAAAGCCATCATTAGCAGAGGCAGTGCATTTCTTCCCATCTCTAACACAAGTGCTCACACCTTTCACAGGAGCCTACTGTGGTAGCCTACTATGTTGTCCCCTTGCATATGCATGCTCTCATACGTGTACCTTTTAAGGTTACCATCATCAGCATGGTCACATGCAAGCCCACAACCCCTGGCACTGGCTTCTTCAACATTTTGCAAACCTGCACTGTCAGTTGACTAAGACCACCTCTCACTGTGTCTGTCTTAGATGGGTGCACAGGTATTAGCTGCCCAGTTCTTTCTCCCCCTACCTGGCTCTTTTAGTGACTTAGCCACTACTCAGGCTCTGGACATTTGGGTGACAGTCAGGATTTTATACAGCTGCCACACAGCCAAGAACCAGTTTGTGATTTAATACCTTACCAATCCAGTCAAAGAACTCTACAACTTATCAGGCATAACTTTTGTGTAAATCTAAACTGCTGTAGGATCTACGTGCTAAAACATGTTAAAAATGACACAAGCAGAACAGGAAGCAAATATCTTACAAATTCCCTGGATGGCTGTATTCACAGATACCCTGTATCTACAATGCAGTGTGGAGGGTGGAAGGAGTACCAGCCACATTAACAGATCTATAAACAATAACCGAAAATAATCCAGTGAGGCTCCACAGTCAAAAGAAGGCAACCAACAGGAAGAATAAAAGTGATTTAATTAAAATAACAAGTGCTTTCATCCTTCCACAATGCAGGACTTCTTCAGCTTGTGTTATTTGAATTAAATCACTTGTATTCTTCCTGTTGGTTGCCTTCTTTTGATTGTGGACCCTCACCACATTATTTTTGGTTATTGGTGTTCTGGTTGTAGTCATTCTCTGGTTTTCAGATTTATAAACAAAAACAAAAAATGACATTCCTGCTATTATGTATACACTGTGCTGCAAAAAGGGAATATATAATACATGCAGGATCACTACAGTACTCCAATTACTGCCAGGTGTGGAGGGAAGAAATGCAGATAGCTCCAATCACTGATAGGCAGGTAGCCAGATTTTGTGCCAAGTAAGGACACAGACAGCTGAAAGGATGGGTGGGAATACATGTCAGTAGAACCATGCACTGGTGTTTTTTGGGGGGGTGAACATTATTAGTGTATGTGGACACATGGGATGGGTTCCTCTGATTGCTAGGTTAAAAGACAACAGAATGCACCACTCATTACTGGGGTAGCTGTGCGAGAGGTGCCGATTTCCATTATGTGAGAAAGAATGATGGACACAGACTGCCAGAAGAGGGGCTCTAAGTGACATCAGGCTGAGAACACATTGATGTTAAAGGATGAGATATCTGCTCAGTTTGCTTTTTTAAACTGCACTACTCCAGACCCACCACTAGCATTCACTTAAAAGAACTTTGCTCTTACACATACTGCATATACTTGATATTACTTTACAATCCCCTAATGTAGCAGGAGCAGAAACATGAGGAATCTGAGGGCAAAGAGGATTTCTGTACATCAGGATTCACTGGTACTGCTTTTTTGCCCAGTGCAAGATGAAGCAATGGGTTTGCAATAGAAAAACAAGGATGTTATGTAGTCCAATCTCACCTACATTCTTACCAGTTGGTTTGGAGCCGAACCACGGCTCCGACTCGGCCATACTCTAGCTCGAAGTCTTCAATTGGCTCGTGGCTAAGAGGTATCCCATGCTGCAATGGGCCTATCCCCCAGATCTCATTTGCCGCTCATACAGCTCAGACGTGGTCTCGCTCTTGGCCGTGGTTAAGTACAATTTTTCTACTATTTGTTCAATTTAGTAACTCCAAAAGCTATTTTAATAGCTAGTGTGTGTGTGTCTTGCTTCTGACTGGTTCAATTGAACTTTTCTGGTATCCTGTTTCCCTTGGTGTTTACTGGCCAGGTCCGTTTCAGTTATAGGACCTAGTCCTCCCCTGTTTCTTTTTGTTGTTGTTCTTGTTCTTGTTGTGTAGCAGGTTAATCCCCTTTGTCAGCGGGTTCCTTGGGGTGTGACTGTGTGTTGTTCCCCTGTTTTTTCCTGGGCTAGGCCCGTTTAACTTACAGGACCTAGTCCTCCCTGTGGTCACCTCGCGGTCTGTAGACCATTTGAGTTAGAGGTTCTAGTTTCCCACGCTCTTTTGATTTCTGTGGTGAAGGTGCCCCTACTGTTTCACCCTGTGTGTGTGTTCTTGTCTTAACATGTCTAAGGATTCTAAAGAGCACAGTCCTTCGGGCTTCAAAAAGTATGTTAAGTGTAACAAGATGTCTTTGACAGATGGGCACTCTGTGTGCGTGTATTGCTTGGGGGCTATTCATTTACAGGAATCCTGCTTGTTCTGTCACACTTTCAGCCCCCACATGCTGCAAGAGAGGAAGAACAAGCTAATATTAAAGGGATTGATGAAACCTTCCTTTGAAGAGAATTTGGAAAGATCTTCCAGTTCCAAGTCTTCTCCTTTCAAACCAGACAAAAAGATGGACAAAAAAAATCATCTAAGAAATGCTCTCCGGCTCAGTCAGTCTCCTTGGAGCCACTGGAGAATATTATTAAAACTACAATTGCTTCTTCGGCTCCACTGGCTTCGGGGCTAACAGAAGATAGTGCATCGATGATGTCTACTTCGGCTCCAGGTTTATTGGAGCCGGTGACAGATTTGTCAGTTTGGTGCCGGTCTCCAGTTTTTCGACCGGTTTCTCCGACTCATAGGTCTCCCTCTAGAGGGAGATCCAGATCCCCGACCAAGTCCTCTAGGTCCTCCAGGACACTTTCAGATGACGATGTTGATAGAGTGGTGAGGAAACTGCTCCAGGCGTCGGTGGCTAAATTGCTTTCGGCTCTGGCCCAGTCGGCTTTGGAGCCCGTCCTCCCTTCATCTTTGGCTGTTCCTCCTCCAGACCTTTCTTAGGAGCCAGAGCTGTCAGTTCCGTATGATGCCTCGAGATCGGTTCCAGTAGCCCATTCTGGCATCTCTGCTCTGATCTCCACTCCGACCATGTCAGCGCCATCCATGGGGTCCAGGATTCATAGCTCGCCAGTCATAGCCGAGAGGGAGGTATTGGGTCGATCTTCTTTGGCTCTGAGCCTTCCTCTCGGTGCTTTGGCTCGGGTGAGCGTGGACCCGACATCGGCTTCGGACCTTATTTCCTCAGCTCCGAGGGTGTCTTCTGCGATTAGTCGACCTTCGGAGACAGGGGGGATCAGCTTTTGAAGTCATGAGGAGTGTACTGGCCAGGTCCTCAGCTGCATCTTACGGTACTGGCACTCTTCCCCCTCCAGCACCGATATCAGTATCAGATCACCCTCTATCTAGGGACAGCGGAGACCTAAGGCCTCAGGATACCTCCATGAGTGGTCCCCAGCTTTCTGAGGCCTCCCTGGGATTTTTACCCGAGGAGCCACACAGAAAGTGTGTGTAAGAGGAAGCACATTGACTCCCAAGATGAGTCCCTCACGTCTGACACCAACCTCGGGGAGACATAGGGGTCCCCTAAGTCGTCTTCTGATGATACCTCTTTTTCAGATATCTTGGAAATACTGAAACAGAGAGGAGACTGGTCACCTAAAGCCCTTTCTGAGGAGGAGTCTGTGTTCCTGAAGACCTTTGGGTCCCAACCCACCACCTCTTGGGTTTCTCCCCCATTCAATGCGCTCCTGAACCTCATTTGTTGAAAGGTGTGGGAAACTCCGGACACTGTGGAACCGGTCCCTAGGAGACCCAACAAGTTTTTGTCCGCTCCCCCTGATAGAGAATTTCTTACAAAAGGCGTTCCAGTAGATGCCAAGGTGGTGGCAGCAGCCACCAAGAAGGAACTTGCAGAAATGTCATCTACCGTCTATCCCCCTAAAAAGGAGTCCAGGGCTATGGACAGGTATGGGAAGCATGTGTTCTCTTCAGCGGCCTTTACACTGTGGTCACTGAACTACTTACCACATTTTACATGGCTCCAAAGAGATCTCCTATAGGAGTTGGGAGATTCTCTGCAGGGTAACGGCTCAGAAAGTCAATGCTCAGATGTGTACCCTAAATTCTATTACCAACACCTCCATGAGGCTGAACTCATACGCAGCCGATGGAGCGAGCAGGGCTGTGGGTTCTGGAGTCCCTCTTAAGAGACACTCCTGGATGCGCCTATGCAACTTTGTGAAGGCCTTCAAGTCTACCTTTACCAATGTGCCCTTTGATGGTTCATCCTTATTTGGAACCAAGGTGAAGGATACTCTCACTAGGTGCGAGCAGGAAGGAAAAACCCTGTCTGTCGTGGGAGTCTATTTTTCCATGCCTTCTAGATGGTATCCCAAGGGCCAGAAAGGTGGAAAAATGTGGTTCAGAAAATCATAGAGGTTTTTTTCACGACGCACAGAGTGATTCCCCCTCTAGAGGCAGAGGAGGGGTGGAAATTCAGGTAGACACCGCCCTAGAGGCAGAGAAGGCCCGCATAACCAGGCGGACCACAATTCCTTTTGTGGCTCTACCTACCAGCGCTCCTGAGAGGATGCCCAACTGTGCATCTCTGGAGCCAGTTGGGGGTCGCATTTCTCTATACCTAGAAGCCTGGTGAGTCATCACCCAAGACGAGTGGGTATTAGAGATAATCTCCAGAGGTTATCATATTCCCCTTCTTTCATCTCCCCCTCCAAACAAAAGAATCCCAGATGTCCCACCCAGTCAAAGGGATTCCACAACCTTAGAAGTTCAAAAGTTGCTGTTAAAAGGAGCCATCCAGCCTGTCCCCTCAGACCAAGTAGGATTAGGGACTTAATCCAGATTCTTTTTGGTGCCAAAAAGAACAGGGGACCCGAGACCCATTTTGGATCTCAGCCATTTGAACCTTCATGTAGAGAAGTCCAAGTTCCGCATGGTAACGTTAAAGTCAATTCTCCCATTATTAGGGAAAGATGTGTGGATGTTCTCCATCGACCTCAAGGATGCTTACTACCATACAAAAATGGACAGGGCATCCAGAAGTCACCTACACTTCTGGCTGGGAGCCAGTCATTTTCAGTTTCACGCCCTGCCCTTTGGTCTCACCACAGCTCCCAGGGAGTTCACCAAATGCATGGCAGTGGTAACAGCTCACTTGAGACGTCTGGGATTCCAAGTTTTTCCATACCTGGATGACTGGCTCCTGTCTGCCACCACCAGGCATCTACTACTACAGACCAGGGATGCCACTATTGCACTGTGCCAAAGTCTCGGAATCACCTTGAATTGGGAAAAGTCTGCATTGTTGCCCTCACAGCGTGTTACCTTTATCGGCAGCAAATTAGACACAGTGCTCATGAGGGTTTTCCTGCCAGAAAAGAGAATTCAGGTTTTACAGCAGCAAGTCTACACTCTACTGCCACTGAAGAAGGTCAAGGCAAAACTGGTCCTGAAGTTGCTAGGGACCATGGCTGCCACGATTATGCTAGTGCCTCTTGCAAGACTTCACATGAGTCTTCTTCAGTGACTACTTTTTGCCCGATGGTCTCTTCAGCACCTCCAGCTCTCCCACTTTATTGTAATAATAGATGGGTGCAAGCAGGATCTGTGCTGGTGGCTTCAGACCAGCAATCTCAACATGGGTATGCCTTTTGTTCTTCCTTCTCCGATTGCCACTGTGACCATGGATGCCTCCCAGATCGGGTGGGGGGGGAGGCATTATCTCGGCAGGACTGTCCAAGGCACGTGGCAGGAACATGAGATCCATTTGCATATCAATGTCTTGGAGATGAGAGCGGTGCTATTAGCATTGCAAGCACTTCAAAGCTTTCTTCCTCATGGGACAATTGCAATCCACTCAGACAACATGTCAGTGGTCTGGTATCTGAACAAACAGGGAGGAACCAGGTCGTATCCCCTTTACAGTGAGGCTCTGAGTGTGGCAGTGGGCAGTATCTTCCCAGCACTTTCTAGTGGCAACGCACATACCGTGGAAGTCCAACGTGATTGCTGACAGGCTGAGCAGAGCTATTCTGATGCCTCACGAGTGGTCCCTTAATGAACAAGTGGCGGAACGGATTTTCTGCAGATGGGGTCAGCCTTGCTGCGATCTATTTGCCAGGCCTCTCAATGCCAAATGCAGCAGCTACTTCACCCTTATTCCCCCGGAGGGGGAAGCACCCAGGGATGCTCTAGTTCATGATTGGCCCTCCGGTCTTCTCTATGCCTTCCCTCCAATTCCCCTGATAATGAAGGTTATTCAGAAAGCACAGTCCTTTGGAAGCAAAATGATACTGATCGCTCCACACTGGCCTTGTCAGATCTGGTTTGCTTTTCTTCACCCTTATCTAATGGATGAGCCGTGGATTCTGGACCCAGAGCCAGATCTGTTGACTCATATATCAGGGCACTTCCACCCCTCCGTTCAGACCCTCGGGTTGACAGCATGGCTGCTCCAATTCCATCCCTAGTCAGGCTTCATGATTTTTCACTGGAGGTGGTTCATATTCTGTCTTCCTCCCACAAGCCTTCTACTAGGAAGATTTATTCCAGTAAGTGGAAGAGATTCTCCATTTGGGCTCATGAAAGGCAGATTGATCCCTATACAGCTCCCATCTCATCAATTTTAGAGTTTCTATCTCAACTGTTTAGCCAGGGATCAGCTGCGGCAACTATCAAAGTGCAGTTGGCAGCCATTTCTACTTTTCATGTTGCTAATGAACCCAATCTAATGGCGCACAGACTTTGTAGGGCTTTTCTCAAAGGAGCTATGCTACTTCGACCTCCAATCTTTGATCCTGTAATGCCTTGGGACCTTCATTTTGTGCTACAGCAGCTTACCTCACCTCCTTTTGAGCCTGTGGCAACCTGTGACATTAATTTTTTGTCTTGGAAGACCGTCTTTTTGATAGCCATCACTTCGGCTAGGCGGGTCTCTGAACTCCAAGGTTTATCGGTTTGCCCCCCCTTACTTGGTATTTCACAAGGCTAGGGTTTCACTAAGACATAATCATTCCTTTATGCCTAAGGTTGCTTCAGTGGTCAATCTCAACCAGTCTATTGAGCTGCCTATGTTTTTCCCTGAATTCTCTAACAAGGCAGAATTTAAGTTTCATCAGCTAGATGTCCACAGACAATTGTGTTTCTATTTACATAGAACAAAAGATTTTAGGAAATCTTATCAACCCTGTCTCATTTTCAGACAATAGACTAGGGACTTCAGTTTCTAAAGTAACTCTGTCCAGATGGATTTCTAGCTGCATTTCCTTCATCTATTCTTCAAATGGCAAGGAATTATCCTTTAAAGTAAAGGCTCACTCTACACGTTCAGTGTCTACTTCTACTGCCTTTCAGGCTAGGATGTCTATGGATGATATTTGTGCTGCAGCTACTTGGGCATCTCCTCACACCTTTATTAGTCATTAGAAATTGGATCTGGTATCAAGGGGCAGATCCTCATTTGGTTCCACAGTGGCTCAGGAGTATTTTCCAGTGAGCCGCCCAAGATCTAGGTGCTAGGGACGCTGTCCTACGGGTAAGAATGTAGGCGAGATTGGACTACATAACATCAAGAAGTTATGTACTCACCATAATGTTCGATGTATGTAGTCCATCTCACCTCACATTCTTACTAACCCACCCACCTACCCCCTCTTGGAGGGCCTAGAGGTCGAGTCACTGTTTTCAGCACTCCTTGATATGTTGGGCTGTTTTTTCCTCTCAGCGTGTTTGTGTGTGTGTGTGTGTATGTGAGCTCACAGCAAACAAGATCTAGGGGATAGGCGCATTGCAGCATGGGATACCTCTTAGCCACGAGCCAATTGAAGACTTCGAGCTAGAGTATGGCCGAGTCGGAGCTCCACAGGTAAGAATGTGAGGCGAGATGGACTACATACATCGAACATTATGCTAAGTACATAATTTCTTATTCATGAATTCCACTAGAAAAAGTGATTCAGAAAATCTTATAAACACTGATACAAGCTTGTGAGTGGTTTAACGTCATACTTGAAGGAGAAATGAAACAAAATGCACTACAGCACCACTGGCAATAGTGAAAGTATTGTTATATAAATTATTATATATATTCTATAAATAGCAATATATTATATTAATATTAAAATAGATAACACATAACCAAAAATATTGTTTTATTGGCTATAAGGCCCAATTATGTACAGTCCATTCAAAGAAGATGTCTAGAGAGAAAATCTATGGACATACAGTTTGGGAACACGAAGTATACAATATAAACAATTCTGACAAGCACCAAAACAAAAATCTACATATTATTAAAATAATGAAAAAAGGGACATTTGTTAACAATAAAGGAGCAAAAGTTGAAAAAAAAAATAATTTATATAATACACAAACACACACACACACATATATATATATATATATAAAAAATATATATATATATATACATATATATATATATATATATGTATCTATAAAATTTATATATGTGTGTGTGCATGCACCCGTGTGCGTGTGTGCACAGTGCCAAATCCACTTTGAAAAAAAAAAATCAAAATGAGGTGGTATTTACCCGTTTGATCCAGTTCAGGGTCATGGAAAAGCCAAACCCTAACCTTACATTGTAGGTGCAAGTCATGGCATATGCACAGTCATCCTCCAACCCCTACGGGCAACTTCAAAGATCACCATTTCATGTATGATGCATCTTTGGGATGCAGAAAGAAACTGAATCAAGAGGCAAAACCCCATTTTGACACAAGGAGGAGATGCTTTTTCAATAGAGTATCCCAGTCAAGAAGAGAATTAGGGAACTAAGTAATGTAAGACAGCACTAACCACTGTACCACTTGGTACAGAATTTATTATACTCAATTAAATTCCATTAACACCACTCTTATCACAGATTTCTTTCCATACTTGTGCACTAAAGAAAATTGGGCCCTGCATGGATGGATTAACCAATAATCCCACCTTGCAAACAAAACATGTACTGCATGTATTATATACAAACATTTTGATACATAAAATAAATATAATCTAAACAAAAACAGCAATGGTGGAATATAAATGCCAGTATACAGTATAAGCAAGCAAAACAAGCAAACAGAGTGAGCGGGTATAATAGTTAAGGTATTAGCCTCACAAATATAAAGAACATGGTTTGATTCTGACCTCTATTTTTTGGCTAGACTTATTAATACTCTGCACATTGACAGACTAAATATTTACCTATGAGCCCATGAACCAAATATATCAACAGGGAACTTGATGCCCAATGACAGTAGGCTAGTGATACAGTGTAGATGGTCACTAAAGGTCTGATGTACCAAAGCATAGCAAAAAAGGACAAGTCAGGTATTCCACAGATTTTTCAGTAAAAACATATTAACACTAATGTTCTTAAGAAACACCCATATAGCTTTTGACTGCTAGCCAAAATGCCCTCCCTAGAGTATAGCGCTCTCATCAATTTCAGCCACCAATAATGACTGCAGAGACCCCATATGGCTCAATGAATAGGTTACAGACCTTCAGTCTATTAAATCTGATCTGATTTTGAAGTACATCTTGTAAGCAGAGATCCAGCATCTGAAATCCTCACACAGGGAAGTTTCATCTTTTCTGCTGATTTCCTACTAGTTTTTCCCACCCACCCTACTCTTCGTTGATCTGATTTTTAAACCTGGTGATTTTAAACTCCCCAATCCTACTGTGAAACTGAGCTTAATAAGCTCCTCCCTTTCTACACTGCTGTTGATATCATGAATTTATTTGCCTTCCTTGTGCTTATATTAAAAAAGTGCATTTTGCCTCTCACTGTCTGTTTCTCTGATTTACTTGTGCTGAATTCATTATCTAACTAGCCTTTGGATAAAGTAGTGTATTTTTATAAAGCACTTGTTTTTACATCAAGAGGTCAGTGGATTTTGCATCCAGTGCACTGGGAGGTAGCCTGGTCTGTTCAGGTTGGGGAAACACTTAACATTTCTGCATGTAGTTTTATTGGCTGGAAGGCTTATTATTCTGCTCATCTTGTTTTTAGTGTCTTTACAAATTCTGTACAATTGAGTGGCTCTTGGCTCATTTATACAAAGTGAATTAATTTTATTGAATAATGACACTATAATCTGTTTAAAGTACACTGCTGCATCCATATCTAAGTTTGTTTGTGGTAGCCACTTCATACCTTTTAAGTTTGTGGTGACATTTCACTCCAGACATTTCTTTACTGTGGTTTAAAATTAGAAGGATTGGGATTATTCATCTAGTGGCAGTTGGTGTTTATCTGATCTATCTGAGCTGGGAAGCACACTAATGGGCTCTAAGTATTTTTGCACTTCTCTTATACGCTGTAACTACACTTTAGCAGTTTCAAAAATAAAACTGTACTGTCTGTTGCAGCTTTCAGTAGTTAATTGCACAATATTATATTGTATTTGTTAGCTGTAGGGATGTTGTAGTTAGTTTGTGTGATCTTGTTATACTTGGGCTCCAAACCAGCTATTCTACATTAAAATGTTTTTCGGCACCCTTGTGGCAGAAATATGCTAATCTAACTTGTCAAAGTTGGGGATTGCTGGCTTATGTGCTTTCCTGATTTGTAGTTAGCTTAAAACGTGTTTCTCTGATAATATGTAACTGTTACATTTGTGTAGTGCTGCTCTTTGTGCAGCGGTGGTTAGCAGTGCCCTGTATAGATGCACAAGCCTAGAAGCTCTGTTTTTCCCTAAACAGTTGTCAGTGAAACTCTTTCCAGCTTTTCTACTGCTCTATGAGCACTCAGTTGTACACTGAGCAGTGTTGTTTTATTCATCAGCCTAAGTCTACACAAAGTATAGGTCCTGTTACCAGCACAGTCCTGTCAAATGAATCCATTCCCTTCCCTAATAAAACATACAGCAAGAGCCTGCTATTCCCGGATGGGCAGTTTCCCATCATCTCTCTGGCCAGCCTGATAGACATGGGTATCCTAAGGCAATGTAGCAATTGTCTCATGTATATTGGCAACCACTTATTCCTGAAATAAACAAATACTTTACCTGAGAGATGTAGCTACACTATGAAATTAGAGAGAAGACTCTCAAATAAGGACAAACTGAATGCCAAACAGGTTGTCAGCACACCCACACTAAATATGGACATGGCAAAGATGCTGATGTCTTTGCAGTCACAAAGACATGGATCAAAGGTGTTGAAAGCACCTCACCAATGCAGGACTACAATGCCTTCCGTATGTTCAAACAAACCAAACATGAAAGATCCAAAGGAAGAGGTGTATCTATCTTCATTATGGATAAGTACAGCTCAAGACTGGTCAAACAGTATGATTCTCTTGTGCTACTCCATGTCCAGTTAATTATAGGCAAAGCCCCCTACCACATCATAGATAGCTATACATCCCCGCCATGAAAAAAGAGAAGCATACCTGGACTTACTGGAGTCACTTGCCATACACAACCACAAACATGCTGTCTCAGAAGTTCTTGGACTTGATCAATGCAAATGCTCTGGAACAGCTAGCCAGCAAACGCACAAGAGGCTCAAATGTCCTGGACATAGTACTCACTAACATGGTAGAGCATTTCACCCCACTCCCATGTGATGTCTTCCCTGGTAAATCACTCTTGTTCGATGTAATTTTAAGACCAGATACCCCATCAAGAAAATAAAGAGCTTAAGGATTTTTCAAAAACACATTACCTCCTAATAAGTGATGGTATAAGAAGTTTAAAAGGCCCATTGAACACAAATAATACTGATTTATATGCAGAGGAGTACAGCAATGCCCTGTATAGCCACTTAAGCAGTTGTAAAGAATCAACTGTCCCTGACCGGATTAAAGCCAGGCCTTGGCAAAAAAACAAGCCACGCTGGTGAACCCCTGGTATAAACATGCTATATAACAAGAGAAAGAAACTAATGTCCAAGAACAAAAGTGAACTGGCTTAGCAGAGGAAGAAATCTCTCTCTAACAAACAAATTAGAGATCTTGTCAAGTCCTCCAAAGCTAAATTATGAAGCAAAAAATCGCCTCCCCTAAGGATAATCACAAGGCATTATTTATGTTCAAAATCTAAAGGGAATGCCAAACTATGTGCTGAACTGATTGTGGATGGCACCACCCATACTCAACCAGAGGTAATAGCCAACCTGCTAGCTGACAGATTTGGAGCAATCCTCATCTTCTGTTCCCTTCAATCATGCACCAAAGTATACCTGCCACCATTCCTCAGCATATTATCTCAAGAGAGTAGGTCATCTTGGTGCTCTCCAATGCCAAAATCACAGTATCAATGGGACCAGACAAGATCCCAAGTTGCTTTTTAAACAACTTAAAACATGACCTAGCAGACCCACTTGATCTCTGTTTAACCACAACCTGTGAACTAGCTATATTCTAGGGGAATGGAGGACAGCAACAGTAATCCATCTGTACAAAGGGGGACCATCAACCGACCCTGGGAGTTAGGGGCCCATAAGCTTGACTAGTCTCATCTGCAATGCCATACAAAGAATTGTTATGAACCTTATTAACAAGGAAATAGTAATCTTCAAACTCTAGACCCTACCCAGTTCGGATTTGTTAAAGGTAGATAATGCCTGTTAAACATGGTTTACTTCTTCGAGAAAGTCACCAAGGCCCTGGATGATGGAAACACTGTGCATACCACCTCTCTTGACCTAATCAAGGCATACGACACAATCTCCCAACTCGGGTATTATACAGAAATTCTCCCAATTGGAAATTAACCCCTACATTACCAGATGGGTAGGCAACTCACCAACAGTACACACAGGGTTCCTTGCTAGGCCCCCTAATGTTTAGAATTTATTTCTCAGAAGTCCAGACAAACTTGGACAGTCTGTGGCTGACCAAGTTCACTGACAACTGCAAACTGGGAGCAATGATTGAGGCCCCCAATGATGTTAATATACTGCAGACATAGTTAATGCAGACAAATAATTGGTGCCAAAGCCACGGATTAAAGCTAAATGCAGAAAATGCATTATTATTCCCTTTCAGAAAGCTGACATCCCTGCTAATTACATTACAGACAGCACCCCTGTAAGTGTAGATCCAGTGGTACGTGATCTGGGTACTCAGGTGGATAGCAATCTGAATTTTGACCACCACATATCCACAGTAGTAGGGAAATCCTTCTGTGTGGTGCATCTTATAAGTAAAAGCATCACATCTAGATCTAAGGACATTATAATTCCATTATATTCGGTCCTTATCAGACCAATAAGAGTACAATGTTTCCTTTTGCATGTACCTCACCAGACACCTGCAACTGAAGAGGCCACAGAGGTTTCTCACCAAACAATTACAGAGTACACAAAACAAGTCTTGCATAGAAAGACTGAAAGCCCTGTCACTGTATTCTGTCTCCTACAGGTTGCCAAGGGGTGATCTGTGCCTGGCTTACAGGGCAGTCTCCAATCCAGCCCTGATGAACATATTTCACATTTGTAAATCAGGAGGTTCACTCTCTGCAGGGATCTTAACCTAGCCTCTGACATGAACAGGTCATACTGGAGACAGAGATATCTTCCAGAGACTGCCACTTCACTAGAACAGGTTTATAGGATCATAGGTGGTTACTAGGCTAATGACCTTAGGGCCCTTACAAGCCTAGCCAAGTTTTACTCTTATTTCCACGATCACTGCCAATCACCCCTGTCCAAGAGGGACATAGGTGGAACCCCTGGGGTGAATTTATGGTTACCCATCCAATCGTCCAGATTGAGTTTGAAGAGGGCCAATGAGGTGCTCTGCTTGACATGAAGCGGGAATCCATTCCAAAGGGTGGCAACCTCTTGGAGGCAAATCTCCCTCCAGCAGGTTCTATTAATGTTACATACCAGGTTAAGGCCATTAGAGCAAGTAACCCCTGTATCATTTGACTCACAGACATGCAGCATTTACAATAAAGTAGGGTCAAATATCGCATTATATGCTAGGCAGAGATCGCCTCTAACTAGTCTGTATGAAACAGAATAAAGTGACAGTGCTCATAGGACACATGCTGAAGACCTTGAATTGTCCTTGTGAGGAGCCTTTGTGGTCTCTACAAATGATGCAGTGCTTGGGAAGGTACATGCAAAAGGAGCATTGTACTCAGTTATTGGCCTGATGAGTGAAGAGTGCAGGGAGGTTATAAATTCTTTTTTTCTGGAGTGCCCTTACTTATGAGATAAACAATATAGAATGCCCTTCTTACCACTCTGGAGACATGGTGATCAAAGGTAAGATTGATGTCAACCTGTGTGCCCAGGTCTCTCACCACTGAGTGTGTACTTAGGGTGCTGTCATTGATGTGGTAGTTAGCAGGAGCATCACTCTTACTGAAAGGGATGATGATACATTTTATGTATTGAGTTTAAGGCCATGACTTTGGCACCAGTTATTTGTGTGAGTAAGACCCTCTTATTGGATGTTGACATTGTTTGGAGATTCTATGACTACTCCCAGTTTTCAGTCATCAGCAAACTTTGTCAGCCACAGACCTTTAGTTTTAGCTTGCACTTCGGAGAAATAGATTCCAAACCGTAAAGGTCCCAGGACTGATCCCTTTGGAACACTACTGGTTAGAGGTCTGCTGTTGGAAGCGGATTCTCTTATTTTGACTATATGGGTTCTATCAGTGAGCCAGTTACCAACCCATCTAATGATATACAGGTTGATACCTAGCTGGCTGAGTTTGTCAATTATGCCTGAGTGGGGGATAGTGTCAAGAGCCTTGGCTAAGTCTAGGTAGGCTGTATTTCCCCGCATCAAGGGCATTGGTGACTGTCTTGAAACAGGCATGATCTCCCATTGACAAACCCAACTTGAGGAGGGTCAAGTGTTTGGAGGTTACCAATGTCTTTGTTGATAAATTCCATGATGATTCTTTCCATGGCCTTGCAGATAAGGCTAGTCATGCTAATAGGTCTACAGTTCCTGGGGTCAGTGGAAGCATTTGTACAAGAGGATAGCGATGGCCTTTTGCCATTTAGCTTCAATGATAGTGCTTTTGGCTTTAGATAGTGTATTGAAGACCTGTTACCTGGTGAAATTTGAGGGAGCTAAGGTTGGGGGGTTATTTCTTGAGATGTTTCTGGGGGAGAAAATGGGGCAAAAATTGGAGCTGAATTTATTGGCCAGCAGATTTGCTATGTTTTCCAGCTCAGTAAAGGTGCCTCCATTTACAGTTAATTTCTGCACACTGCTGTGCATTGCCTTTATTGTTTTGGACACAGTTGCCAAATGCCTTGTGGTTGACCTTAACATGGGATGCTATCATCACAAATTTGGTTTTGGTAGATAATCTCCTGACCACGATTTTCTTCCTTTTTATTATATAGCCTACTGATGTTGGGAATCCATCAGGGTGGCTTGTTTTAACAGTTAGCCCTGTGCTTACTTTATGGTAGTATGCATGATCGTAAAGTTTTTTTTTATGAATGGATTCCCTTTAGGCAGTGGTGTGCATGGGTTTGGGGGGTGGGAGTGGAATTTTGCCAGGGTATCATTTAAAAGTATGAGGCTAGTCTTGGAATAATTCCTAAAAGTTTCAGGGTTACCTGGTATCTCATGTTTTATTTTGAAGGAGATCACTTTATGGCCTGACCTGACTTTGTGGGAATGTGACTAGGTCAAGGATGCTGGCACCCCTTGTGGGCATATGGACTACTTAGTTTAAGGCATTTGCACTGACAAACTCTAAGAATCTTTGAGCCTGTGTATGATTTCAAGACTATCGTGGGATAGTTCAAGTCATCCATGATTATGGCCTTTGGCTGAATGAGGAGCGACTCAGGTTCATTTAAGTGGTATGCATTTCCAAGGTGACAGCAGGGGATTTACAGCTTGCAAATGTATGGTGTGGGATTTTGCTTATGGTGAGTTGTAAGTGGAGAAGCTCAAGTGTGTCACACTGTGTGATCAGCTTTGAGATTAATTTTTTTATGTAAATTGAGAAATGTCCACCTTTTGTCCATTTTTGTGTAGCAGCCGGCTTAAATTTGTGGAAGGCATTATAGCCAACCACTGCTGGGGTGCTCTCTGGGACTTTAAACATGTCTCAGTAACTACACAGACATCTACATTTTCCAGGGTGAGGAGAGGTTGCAGGTTGTAAAGTGTTTTGCTTAGACTCCTGACATTGAACAGCATCACATTTAGATTGTTCTGGGTTGATTTAGCTATATTGGTTCATCATCCTGGTAATGCCTAAAAAAGGCATTGTGAGAGTGGATAACATTTTAGCCAGTATTCAAAACCCTAGAGGGGGCTCAGGTGCAGACCATCACTGGCGAAGCTTCATGGTCTGTCAGCCATATCCTCATAGGCTGACAAATACTGCACCCATTTTCCAATGACATCAAAAACTATGTCAATTATTAAAATCAATTATTTTTGTTTATATTATAGTGTCATCCTTGGAGAACATAGAACACTGCCCAAGGCTAGGCTCATACCAGCCTAGGACACGGTCTGAGATCTACATCATGCGTTTCTTTATATAGTCTAACAAGGTATGTCTCAGATTATTTACTCCCACTTGGACTACAAATCATACAGTTACTTGCGGTTCAATGACCTGAGTGTATGCTTAATGTAGCAGATCCTGGCCCGACAGACAACTGATCATAATCCTCTCCTTGTTCAGTTTGGTGAGTTGAGACATCAGTGTGCTATATAATGATACACTGATGTCCCAGACACGGAGTCTCCTATGAATAAAATGTTGATTGTGTGGTGGTTTGCCTATGGACTTAGATGTAGAGACTTATGTTGAGGTTGACTATGTCATGATTTTGGTAGTGACTAAGGGGATGTAAAAGGAAGGGAAATATTTAAGGAATAAGATGGGAAGAGATGAAGACCAAGTCATTTACAGTCTTGGTGGCATGTTACAACTCTTCCATTGCATTTTGCACATAAGACTACAGTCTGAGAGGTTGCTTGAAAGTAGACAAGTCATCTTTTGGCCACAGTTTTAGGCATTTGTAGACAGTACACTCAAATGGGCTGCTATTAACTTCTAGTCAGAAAAACAACCTGTGGAAGGTAGAAGTTAGGAAGATTAGTGGAGATGTGTGTGTGAAAAATAATATGAGCTAAGTTCTGGAAAGGGTAGGCGGGATGTTAATCAATTTGTGGTGGTCCGAGGCAGTATTGTGGATCAAGTATAAGGAGTGAGGGGTCACAGTTATTGGGATAAATGTGAGAAAGCTTGGTGAAGACAGGCTATATTGTATAGGAAGGGGGTGGTAGTCAGACAAGTGTTTGCAAGAAGTAAAGCTTGCAAAGAGGTTGGAAATGTGAAAAGGGGGTGGGAATAAAGTACTCCAGGTTACTCTGCTAACAGATAGAGAAAAAACAGTTGCGATATGGGGCAGTGATGCTGACAGAGAAAAGGAGGTGGGGTTTGAGAAATCAATCTAGTGTTAAAGGGCAAAATGGATCACTAAAGAAAGGAGGAGATGTTGGTGTGAAAATATATTGATCAAACAGGTAAGATGCAAAGTTTTTCAATTTCTCCCTGACAAGTGGAGCAAAGGGAGGAATGATGGAATAAGTGTGGTGTCATGGTGATAAGATAAATAATGAAAAAGCACAGTTGGAGAAGGAGGAACTGAAAAGGGGTATAACAGACATAGTACACAGTGCATAATGTCAATGTACCGAAAAAATGCAGGTAAGAGGACAAATCCCAGCTGAAACACAACTCTGCTATAGTACTCCTGAAAGCATTGCAATGAACAATGTATGCATATCACTAGAACGTTTCTAATGCTATTAAACAATTATATATAGCATAATATGCTGCATCCAAGTCAGCTCTTTAATACAAAAATGTATACAAGTTTATTTTGTGCACCTAGGATGCAGCTAATAAAGTCTATGGAATCTGTCCATAGTCATCCAAGCAAGACGAACAGGCTGATTGGTGCAATTTTTCAGACAAAATGCTATAGACATTAAGACACTTGGGTCTCTACCTGGAAAGTAAAACAGTTCAGTACAACAACAGCCACCTTGAGCCAGTTGCCTGATTGGATTTCATTTCTCAACCTGAGTCACCATTATTGCAGATGAATGCACCCTTTGTGCCTGTGATCCACCAGCAATTATGTCACTTTTTTATGGTATGCGTCTATAACTACATATGTACATGTGTATCTGTATGTGTAGGCACATACACAGTAGCACTGCTGTATCACAACTTATTTAAATAAGATAAACTGCTGCAGAAAGCAGCTGCACTAAAACCTGGGAACCATTGCATCCTTCCAGGAGGAATTCCACCATCCCTACAGACAGGTTTAGTAATATAAAATAAACAGAGATTTAAAAAAAAAGCCAGGCAAAAAGATGAGTCAATGCTGCTCTGAAGTCTTGATGCAAGTTTGAAATGGACAAACTGCTCCCTCACATTGGCCATTCAGAAAACTACTGAGCTACATGTCAGTTTAGGGCAGAAAAGCAGAGTAGTGGCTGCAGACTTCAAGAGAGCCTGAGGAGTTTAAAATGAAACCTAATGAGCAATATATGGTACCCTGACATAGGACAGCACCATAAGGGAGTCCTGAACAGCAGAAGACTTGCACATGAAACTCAAATGCAAACGAGGCCTATTACGAGGCCTTCCACTATAGAAAAAGTTACTTTAAGTTGACAGACTGCAAACACTAGGGTTCCTAATTCCTCATGTCTCACATTATTTTTCCACATTTGCACGCTATTAGCAACACAGCCATGGTACGTGAACACTTTAATTGTTATTTGATACCAGCTTTTATATCACATTTTCCAACAGTAAAATTAAACACCTGAGTCAGAGCCAAATTAACAGGAGAAGTAGAAGAGATTGTCTCAGGATTATGTTTCTCATTTCATGTTCAATTAGTGAATTAACGGGCACAGCTACAGAGTGCAATACTGCAACATGAAGCATTATGGGAAAAAGGCAGAAAGGGCAGCTGGATATCTGGGAAACGCATCCAATTTTGTCAAAACTATTCTTTGTCATTAAGTACGAATGTATGGCATATTAAAAATTGAATCATTTCTAAATGTCTGTAACCCGCAATAATTTCTTCAGATAATAGATGCATCCTTGAAAATATGATTTGAAAAGCTCTGGTCAGAAAACATGCTATGACATTGATCTTTTTTTAGGAGCAGGATGTGAGATACTGAACCAAGCTCAAAATGACAGGCTCTGTTCACATTTACAAATTATAGACTGCTCAAACACCGGACACCTTGCAAAACTGGATACTGAATAAGTCTGAATAAGCACAGAGGTGTCACAATGGGACAATGATAGATGATATGTCACCTTATGCTGATATCCTATGCCTCCAAAGTCAGTGTGTCAGCATGCTCATAATTAACAAACCTGCCATAAACGATGAGACACATTGAAACAGAGAGGAACACCAATAAATGACTATAACTGTATCCATGTTGAAGAATGCAGATATGTGCAGTGGAAGTACCACAGTATAATCAGCCACGCAGCACAAGAATCACAAAGAGCTTAACAGATGGATCCAAGGTGGTCTGTAGAATGGGAGGAAGCTCTCACATTGCAGGCAGCTTCACATGAATTTATTCCACTATTCAAACATATTTCTACTTGAGTACAAATGAACCCTTTGCACAATGTATGCCCCATAAAATAAATTTCAGCACAAAGGCAGGTTTAAATGAAGACAGGCACAGTTCTCCTAGAATGATAATCCCGCAGGATAACAGGATCCTCTAACCAGGGATGGAGGTGAAATATGCCCAGTGAAAGGTTTAAACAGCCAGGGACTGTTAACCTAATCTTACTAAAAAGGGCCAAAAAATAAATTTTGAGTGGAAGAGATTATGCTTTTTCCAAACGGAAACAAATACCCAAGGCTCATATGTAGTGACTAGCTTGTATACTAAACTGTTACAAACTTGTCTCTTGCCTACAGCAAAAAAAAGCTTCTACTTTATGGAATAGGTTTTCTAAATGAAAAAAAAAATCCTTAGATGCATTAGGAATCTTTAATGGGGGGCAAGGGGAAGCTAGTGGAAAGTCCACCTATTAGAAGTGAAGCAGCTATTTTGCTAAGTTATGGAATTTTAAACTCGAGTGGACTGTTCTTGAGGGGAATGGAAGGGGCAAACAGAAACTTGAATCGTGTCTGTGAACCAGCTTAGTTTCATAACGAAATGGACCATTAATCAAAATGGGCTGTTTTCTGATAAATGTTGATCACAGTGTACTCCAGTATCAAGCTGCTTCTCCAATCATGAAACGTAAAACTGTTTCATAGTTAATTATTCACATAGCTATGATGTAAAGTTACTGGAAATATATATATATATTCTTTAGATGCCTTAGCAAAGCTCTGTATTGTGACACACCTGTGCTAGATCCTGGTTCAGCTTCTAGTCACGGGAGTAGTGTGGGAACCACAGAATCAGGTGACCAGATGTGATGTCATTCTATATTCAGCACTAACATTATTTTAGATATTACTGAGAGATGTGATACAGACCATCAATACTTTGTTATTGGAACTAACAACAAAGATACTCATTCACTTCATCTTGCCTTGCTCTAGCAAGCAGGAAACAGCAATTCTTCAGTCAGTTAGAAAAATATAGCGAGACTAGTTAAATATTGTTTTTCTGTATCTGCTTGAACCTACATACATGTACATGAACATGAACATACATGTTTTTATATTTCCTGTGAATTGAGACTGTGATGTTTACTGTAAATAGATATTTAGTATTTTCAAGTTTTATATTTTATTATTTATTATTAAACATATATATACCTTTCATTGTGGCTGGTCTTTTAGACAATATTTGAACCTTTTTTTTTTAACAATGCAATATTGGCAGCCTTTAATTAAGAATTCCAAATCAGTCTCATAACAGCAGCAGTAGGCATAGATCAGTGGCAGCTCCAACAACAGCAAAAATGTTTTCAATACAGAGGCTGAAATGGCAGTTACGGATGGACATTTTCAATAGTTTGGTTAGGGTGCTCTCTTCACAGAAACCAAATCCTCCAAGTGAGACTATGTGATCATGGAAATCCTTCTTGATATTTTACTATTCAATTATAGAATCGTTCAGATAATACTAAAGGTACTGATGTTTTGTCTTTTTAGTGCCTTTAAAAAAGTATTGAAATGACTCGAGACACTTTCTGCTCAGCTGAAAGGATTTGTTTACTGCAAGGCCTACAAATCCAAGTCCAAAATCTACATCAGGTATAATAAAATTACTTTTTTTACGGATTAGCAGGTTGAAATTAAATTTGCCTCATCATGTTCTTTTTTTTTTTTTTCTTCAAATAATTTTTTATTTTCCAAATAATATAATGTTTAACAATACAATCAATAAACAAGTATTATAAACGTTTATATACACTATGTACAATTGACCTCAACCAAGGAGGGAAAAATAATTAATAAAATATATGAAATTAGTAACAAAAATTTAGAATATTAAATTAATAAAGTATAAAGTTACAATTATTTAGGTATAGATCTTATTTATTCATTCCAATAGTATCATCCTTTGACAGTAACTGCATTTATTTGTTGGCACTATGGCTTCATGTTCATAGGTTGATACTAGGCTATCAGCCCTAGGGCCTGTACAAGCCTAGCCATAACAATTCCCTGGCTATTTCTTCCCACAATATTTACTTCCCTGGACCACTGTCTAGCAGGGTGACTGATGTGCTCCTAGGGATAAATTTCCCATCTCCCATCCAGTCATCAAGGTTCCTTTTGAAGAGGGTCAAAGAGGCGCTCTGCTTGCTCCCAGGGATAAATTTCCCATCTCCCATCCAGTCATCAAGGTTCCTTTTGAAGAGGGTCAAAGAGGCGCTCTGCTTGACATGTATGGGCAGTCTATTCCAGAGTATGGAGAGTTTCTGGGTCAGGAACCTATCCCTTCAGCATGTTTTGTTCATTATGATGACAAGGTTTAGGTCCCTGGAGCGTGTGGCTCTGATGGAATGGGATTTCTTTAAGTGTAGCATGTCCAACAGCTCTGTGTTTGACATGGCCTTGTATGTTAAGCAGAGATCGCCTCTGAGTAGAAGATATGCGACAGAGTATAGCTGGAGTTTTTTTAGTCGGTCAGTATAGGGCATCTGCTTTAGGCCTGTGATTCTTTTAGTGAGGTATTTCTGCTGCCTTTCCAGTTGTTGCAGATGTCTTGTGAGTTACATACCAAATGGGGCGTTGTACTCTATGATGGGTCTAATGAGGGATGAGTACAGTGGATCAATGACCTTTTTTCTGGATGAAAAGCCCTTAGTAATGAGGTGTGCCACATATAATTTCCAGACTGTTCTGGCAATGTGGTTATTGAAGGTGACACCACTGTCCACCTGTGTTCCTAAGTCTGTTATCACACTTTCGGTGTTTAGTGTACTGCCACCTATGTGGTAATTCATGGGTACATGGTTTTTCCCAAAGGGGACAACTGTGCACTTCTTGGCATTGAGCTTGAGCCCATGGCTCTGGCACCAAGCATCTGTTTCTGTAAGGCCCTTTTGTAGAATATCCACATAATTTGGGTATTCAATAATGGCTCCCAGTTTGCAGTCATCTGCAAACTTTGTTAGCCAGAGTCCCTTAGTGTTGGCCTGTACTTCAGAGAAGTAGATGCCAAACAAGAGTGGTCCTAGGACTGAACCCTGAGGTACTCCACTTGTCTGGAGCTGGATTAGGAGTCAGCTACTTTTACAGTGTGGGTTCTGTCAGTAAGTCAGTTGGCAACCCATCGAGTGACATAGGGATTTATGCCCAGCTTAGTAAGTTTATCTATGATTCCAGAGTGGGGGATGGTGTTGAAGGCCTTGGTGAGGTCCAGATAGGCTGTGTGGACCGCCTTACCCTTGTCCAGGGTCTGGAGACTGATTCAAAGAAGTCAATCAGGTTCAGGAGACACGATCGGCCCTTCACGAACCCAAAATGGGTGGGGTCCAGTGTTTGAAGGTTGCTAATGTCTTTGTTTATAAGTTCCATGATAATACGTTCCATGGCCTTGCAGATCAGGCACATCAGACTGATGGGACAGTAGTTCCCAGGATCCAAGGTGGATGCCCCCTTGTGAAGTGGGATAACTGTAGCTGTGCACCACTCAGTGGGCATGAAGCCAGAGGTGAGGCTATGATTAAACATGACACTTAGGTGAGGTGCCAGTTCATTTTGTAGTTCATGTAGTACACAGCCCGGGATGTCTGGTCCCATGAATGCTGTAATCTTAGCTTTGGAGAGTGCGGTTTTACCTGTGTGGCCATGATTACTGGAATTTGGCAATCTTTTGGTATTGAGATGGGCCCTTTAAGGGGTGAGAGGGTGGGTAAAGTTGGCACTGAATCGATCTGCCAGGATATTGTCAATATCCTGGGGAACAGTATATATTTAATGCCATTCTGTTGTAGCTCAGATCAGATCTGACTATTGCCATTTAGATTCTTGACATAGCTATACAATGCTTTGTGGTTGTCTTTGGAATCTTTGGCAATTTTATTTTTGTAACTAGCGTTGAAGGATTTTATGAGGGATCTCGGCTTCTTACGGAGGCTGGTAAGGGAGTTTTTTGCATCCTGGAAATTTCCTCTTTTCTGCAACAGTTTCTTCCTTCTGTTGTATAGTTTGTTTATGACAGGGGACCACCAGATCGGCTTCCTTTTTTGGAGGAGAGCATCTTGGTTCTATTTGGGATGGCACGATTCATGCATGAGTGGATGTGCTCGTACAGTGCTTTAGTGTATGATTCGGCAGTTGAATTTTCAATTCCCGTCTGCATGGGTGTCATGACATTTGTACCTTCTGACTTGAGTAGCATGACTTTGGCCTTAGAGAAGTTTTTTATGGATGTTTCCTTACTGGGGGGTGGGGGTGGGATGTTGATGTCAAAGGTGATTAGCTTATGGTCAGACCTAACCAACGAGGGGGTGACCACTGGTGTGGAGCATCGATTTCCCATGTTGGTAATGACCAGGTCCAGGATATTGGAGCCCCTGGTGGGACTACGGATTAGATGATCCAGGGTGTTGGAATTTATGAATTCCAAGAACCGTTGGGCAAAGGTGTTGGTACATGAGTAGTTTTCCCAGTTAATAGCAGGGTAGTTGAAATGAGCCAGTATTAGGGTGTTTGGCTGCATTTTAATATTTTCTAGTATGTTTAGAAAGGTGTAGTGAGAATCTTGGGGGCATGGTGGGGGATCTGTAGCAAGCTACAATTTGGATTGCAGTCTTAGCTAGTGTTAGTTGCACCTGGAGAATTTTGGATGCATTGTGTTGGGCAACTAGCCTGGCGGTGTGAATATCCTTGGTGAATATGGACACTCCTCCACCTTTAGTGTTTCGGTCCTGGTTTTGTGGCCGAAAAGTGTGGTAAGAGTTGTAGCCTGGTATTGCAGGGGTGCTCTCTGGAGCCTTGAACTAGGTCTCAGTTACTGCACAGATATCAATGTTCTCCATTTTTAGGAGTGCCTCGAGAGAGCGCATTTTGAGGTTTAGACTTCTAGCATTGAGTAACATTACCTTCAGATTTTGCATACTTGTACCTGTTACGGTGGTGGTTTTGTCCTTTGAGCCTTGCCTAAAATAGGCACTATAGATGTGGCAAGAGCCTTAGCCAGTAATCTGAATCCCAGGGGTGACAGGTGCAGACCATCTCTGGCAAAGCATCGTGGTTTGTCGATCTTGTCATCCCAGGCAGACAGATACTGGATCCTCATTGAATGACACAGAAGCTTAGCCAATTGTTGAAGTCAATCAATTTGTCATTATACTGTGCTATCATTCTGGGCGAAGGCAGGATGCTGCTCAGGGCTAGGGTCATGCCTGCCTGGGTCACATGATCTGAGAGCTCTTCCATGTCTCTTTTCATGTAGTCCAGGGAGGTACGTCTCAAGTCATTCACTCCAACATGGAAAATGACAGAGTCGTATTTGTACTTGATGTGGAGTGACTTGAGTGCATGTGTTATGTGGCGAATCCTGGCACCCGAAAGGCAGCTGACTAATTTTCTCCTTGTTCAACCTGGTGAGTGGGACATCAGTGTGCCTGACTATAGAGTCACCTATGACTAAAGTGTTTGGTACGTTGCCTTGCCTTAGGGGCTGCTGTTGGGTGGCACACTGGTGTTGTGAGCTATGTGATACTTTGGTTGTGATTGGTGTTTGTTTGCGTTTCAGCTTCAGAGGTCCTTGTTGCTTGAGCAGGTTAATGTTAAGGGCCTCTGTATATGTGTGTTTAGTGTTGCCGTGTGTGGGTGTTGGTGGTGAGGGTCTGCCATGTGGAGGCTGTTTGACCTATGCACAAAAAGCAGAGTAAAACTACTCTACAGAATATATGTGAATTAAGTTCCCATTATGTCAGAAGAAAAATCCTATATATTTCACCAGAAAAAAAAATTTCCAGTTGTAAAATGTCATGGCAACAATGCTGTACTTTCATTCAGCTAAGACGGTTGCCTCAAGTTCAACACTGAGCTGCACTGACCTTCTTCAGGGTGCAACATGAGTCTTAGGTGCATTTCATAGGTGTTTACCATGCTAATTCCTTAATATTTCACAATAAATTTTGAAATAGTGCTGTAATATAGCTTTTCATATGTAGATATCAGAGGCTTCAGTACATTTGCCTTTATGCCATAGTATGGCATTTTGCATTATACTTTACTTCTATTGTTGCTGAGCTGAATTTTTTGCTTAGTATGCAGTGTACAAACCTGTTCTGGAATTCTTTTCTGCATAGTTTTCAACAGCATAAGCTAAAGTCATCTACCTTTTTTGTTTGCAAAATTCTAAAGCTAATATTCCAAACAACTAAGCAACTGATGCGTGGCGCCAAATATTGTTAGTGTTGTACCAAAACACCTTAAGGCCTCCTAGCTGTTTTAGCTGACCATCATATTATTCTCTAATGTTTCATAACACAATTTGAAAGGGAAAGAGATCTGGCCTTTTACAAATAGGTATTACATCTGTATGGTGCAACACAGTCTGACATTCTAAATTTTAACTTGTTTATATGGGGAGAGTGGTTTTGAACTTCTGCTCACTGACCAGTGTCACCTCCTGAGGGGAGAGTGGAAGGCCAGCCTACTGCAGTGGCAGTACCTTCTGAACAGTGTGTTTATCTGCATGTAGTACTATTGGTCAGGGATGTATGACTGGCTCTGCCATGCAAGGTTCATATGGCAGCCTTAATGAGGCATGGGTGAGTGTCCATGCCCACAGAGGAAGAGGTGGCATGTCAGGTGCTGAGGAAATTGTTAGAAATATACTTCATGACTGCTGTGCCATGAACAGGTCTTGTGCTCCAGTGATGGAAAATGAACAGACAGTAATAGCAGTGGCCAGATGGTCCGTGGGTAATGACAGAAAAAAGAATTCAGGAAAAAAGGTACAAAAGGTAATGAAAGACCAGGCCTGGACAAATCCCATGTATTACATCCTCAGAAATTTTCCCTTTGAAACATCCATTTGGAAGGTCACCAGTAAGAAGAAATGACAAAAGCTACTCTAGCCTAAAACTCAGTCTAGAAATTAGTGCGACTAAATCAACCTAGGTTGTCTGCCTGAGGCAGTAAAGAACTGGCTACATCAACAAGAATTTGTGATGCTGCAGTCAAAACAAACTGGTTACACAAACATTTTCAAATATGGATAGCAAAATCTGAATGGGTGACTTTAGAGCCACCAGCTTCACTGTCCTCTCAAAATTCCTGGCTTTCAGAATAAATCTTGCAATGAGTATAAGTAGAACGGCACAAAATACGCCTTTGGGTCCAGTTTACATTTGTGCATCCTTACTCTTGTCAGTGGAAGATTAAGGAGAAATGTCTTCAAAAGGTACTACTCGTGAGTTAGACAAAAAGACTTCCAAATGGAAAACTCCACTTCCTGAATAACACATTTGCCACGAAGGGCATTTGCAACTAGAAATGGAGTATCATAAGGTAGCTGCTCAATCTGTCTGCCAAGCAGTTGGAGCTCCTGAAATGTTAATTGCAGATAAGAACCTGTTGTTCTGAAGGCACATGCTCAAACTGCCATGGCATGTCTGAAGACAGGATAGGAGTGAGTTCTGTCTTGCATTCACACAGGTGCAATATTACCTGAATAAACAGAAATGTAGCATTGTGGAGTTAAGTTCTTCTGAGCTTGAAGACAAAGGAGAACTGCTCTCATCTCCAAAACACTAATATGAATATTTGATTCTTATCAGGAGCCAAATCCTTGTAGTGGGTGACTCAGACAGTGGCCTTCCCAAAAAAATTAGGAAGCAATAGCATCTATTATCAGTGTAATTTTGGGAGGCAGAAGAAAACATTTTTTGCTTTTAGAAGGTTGGTAGGGAGAGCACCAATCCAGAGGCCTCCTGCATGAAGTGCAGATTCTGGTAGGTGCTTTTGAGTGGTCTGAATCTTGGAACTACTGTACACTGATGGTCTACTGAAGATCCTTTATAAATCTCTTGTAATATCATAAGTGTAAAGGCTTTCAGTAGTCCAAAAGCTCCGACACAGTGTCTATATTATTTCTTCGACAGCTTAGGTTGTCGAATGCTTAATGATCAACACCTAAGCGTCTAAGTTTCAAAATCACGAACAGCCATATATTCAAATTCTTTCCTCAGGAAAGAGTTCACTAGGCTGTCTGGAAATAAAAGTAACTTTTCAACCTAAATATAGTAGGGGGCTCTGCACCCCCCTAACTAAATATACCAACTCAGAGATCGCTGTACACTGGGGAAGGGGCAAATCCCTGATAACGGCCAAGCAAATTCTTTCCCAAGGAAATTATTTGCGTATATGGCCATTTGCAATTTTGAAACTTCGATGCTTAGGTGTCAATCATTCAGCGTTCGACAACCTAAGCTGTTGAAGAAATAATATGGACTCCCGACACACAGGTTGGACAAAAAGATCTGCTGACAACAGAAACTGACCTGTTGAGTGTGAATCTGCAATTCTCTCAGAGGGAAACATGTTTGCTACAGAATGGTGCCTGGGGATATAGCATTACATGTAGCAAAACACTCTGTCCAAGAGTACTTCCACTTTAGCAGGCTGGCCTTCCTTCCTTCCCACAGGAGCTGACAGTGGTTACTGAGCAGAAGTTCAAAGTAGCACCCCTCATTTAAACCGGTTACAATGTTAGCTGCCAGACTGTGCTGCAGCATACTGATGTAGTACCTATGTGTAAAAAGCCATATATCTGTCCCCCTTTAAGATTTCATTATGAAACATTAGTGAATAGCCTCTGGAGGGAGCCGCGGTGGTGCAGCGGTAGCATTGTTGCCTCACAGCAAGAGGCTCTCCCGTTCGATTCTCGGCTGGAGTGCCTTCTGTGTGGCATCTACATATCCTCCCCGCAGTCAAGTGATGTTCGAAAGACATGCGTGAATGGGCGTGCCTTCACTGAAGGTTGGGCATTGGGCTAGCACCTCGGCACCATAAAAATCTACTGCCAATCATTAGCAGACCGGAGTTCCGCTGTGGCGACCCCTAACTGGGAAAAGCCAAAAGATGAACGAAAGTGAATAGCCTCTGGAAGATAAGATTTGGGTCACATCAAGGGTGGAGGTGTAAATGCATTTTTAATACTAACATTTATTTCAAACATGCATAGAAATGTTGCTTGCTTCATTCATTTTAAATATACAGTTCCTTGAGCTCCTAAGTATTGTCATTAACAGCAATCTCACTGCGACAAGGAGTCCTGCAGTAAAACAAATAACTTGGAAAATTTTTACCTTCTGCATATTTGCTATGCGGTAGCAGTAAAAAATAATCTGAAGAATGTACTCAGTGGTTTAAGTTAGCCTCTATCTATTAGTATTCAAAGTACTGATAATAGATACATTTTATTTAAATGCTAAATCTGATCAGAATTCATATCCTTGTATAAATAACAATTTGTGCATTACCATTAAAAAATGCAGACTGTCTTGCCATTGCTATAGGTTTTTGTTTGGGTATTTGGGATACTTTTATTGCTATGAAGCCATCTACAATATGGGTGGGAGGTGGTTGGATGGCAACAGCCAGTTCAGGCACATATACACATGCACAAGCATCCACAGACAGATGTCTACCCTTGACTTTAATACCCACAGATTGTCTCCATTTTATTATACTGTTAAGATGAAACCCAAATGGCTGATCAGTTAAAAAGAAAAATGTTTTTTTTTTTTTTTTGGCAGGGACAAGACTCCCTGTTCAATATATATATACATATACCAAGTGAAAAATCACACCACAGTGGAGTAAAGTGGAATTTCCCAATCCCGGCTTTTCCCATCCTTGAAAAAAAAAAGTAGCTAATAGATAATGTGACCCAGAGGAACTTACCACTTTTCAAAATATTTTTCTTTTTTGAACTGAATATGATCAATGGTTTGAGTTTGATTACTTGTAATTCGAGATTATGACATGGTGATAAAACAGGCAAGCCTTCTCCCAACAGGCAATTTACTTCCCAAGCCTACATAGCCAGAACAGCTGAAAATGGTTTCTTCGGTATAACAGGCCTATGGTGTATATGCATTGGGATTAACTAAATGCACTGCACTGATGAGGACTGTATTACATATAGCAACAATAAAGTGTGGACCATCTGATGCGTTAGTCATTCAAGAGAAGGATAGTGCCACATGAGATATTATTTGCATCCATATCTTAGATTAACTCACTATTGGGTTCAAATATTTATAAGTCTAACATTGAACAAGTTAATTGCCTGACCATATAATTGGTTCTACTACCAAGTCCAAGGCAACAAGACTCACATGGAAGGCCAAATCCAAGAGTGTTCACAAATGGGTAGCAAAAGAAACAACCCAAGTGAAACAGAAAAACTCTACAATGCTGAAGGATTCCATGTTCTAACAGGTTTTTTATCGATCCACAGTCACTAAAATCAACTAGGATTAACTATCATGTGTGTTCATGCACTACAGAAATGATTTAAAAAGTCAAGGAACTTATGAAGAAAAGTTGCAGGATAAATGTGTGTATGGTAAAGTAGAAATCTGCAGTTCAGAACTGTAAAAAGAACATGCTCAAAGGTGTTGTGAGTTACAACATGGGACACTAATACTAAAATAAACCACACACACAAATACACTCTAGGGCTGTCAGTAACAGACTTGGAAGTATGGGTGCAACCATATTTGTTTTTTAAAGCTGTCACATAAGCAGATCAACATGAATACTAAGCTGGTCATTTGAAGCAAGTAAAAAACAATGGCAGACATGTTTCAGTGTGACCTCATATTAGGAAACATAGTGCAATAATGCTATGCAGAGGCATCTGTGAATAAATCTTGTCCTAAGGTCAGAGAGGAAACACACAGAACCCTTGCCAAAGATGCATGCCAGCTTCTGCACAGCTTGGATCCCTAGCGTTGATGTAATCATCCAGGGCAGGATACTCAAACCTCTCCCAAACCCACCATTCTCACTACAAACTCCAATTGTCACCCCTTCTCAGTCAGCTGATAATTGGAAATGCCATTCCAGGAGTATTTTAGTGATGTTCAAAACTTCATGCCCAAAAAATCTTTAGTAGTGTCATTCTGACAGATACAAAGCAAGACCAGAATATAAGACTATAACAGACTAGAAATCACCTGAAAAGATGTGAAGATTTTCATAATCAGCAACTTATCTCTGGCAATGGACAATAGAAATAATAAAAACAGCCTGATCTAAACAATTATGCACATAGCAAATTTTAACTTCCACTTCTCTCTCACTGAGATAATTCCAAGTATCATGTTTAGCCATGCTGTATATGCTGTTTCTAATATATATCATGAAGCTCCATAGAGTGAGCCAACACAAACTCCTAAGCATGTCAAAGTCACTCCAAAGCTGCAGCAGAAAATTAGAGAATTCTGATAAGAAATAAAAATATCAGGCCAAAAGGATGAAATCAAAATACTCAAGCATACAAAAACTAAAGCATAAGTTATGAAATAAAATGTGCAATTTATAAATGGCGACAAAAAGAACTATCTCCATAAAGGGGGTCCATATTATGTGATCGAAGAATCTCTACTTCAAACACATAATAATGTATACAGCGAATGCTGTAAACCGTGAATGGCCACGTCCTCGAATTTTTTCCTCGGGGAAACAATTCCCGTGGCCGTAAAATAAAAAACAAACTTTAAAACACTAATTAAGTGTGGTGGGGCTTTATGCCCCACATCCCCATAACTAAATAAACCAACTCTGAGATCGCTCTACATTGAAGAAAAGGGCAATTCCCGATAACAGCCAACTGAACCCCCCCCCGAGGAAAAAATTTGAGGACGTGGCCATTCGCGGTTTACAGCGTTCACTGTATATGTGTTGATTATTATAGGTTCAAAGATGAGATTCTTCGATCATGTAATATAGACCCCCGTAAAGGTTAGAGAAATAAAATGTAGAAATCCAAAGATGAAACAGGAAAGAAGATATCACAAAGAATTATATGTAATACACAGATCCACTTTAGGTTAACGTTTAGTAAATTCAGAAAAGAATATTAGAAAGTTACCTTCAGCGAGATTTAGGTTGAAATGATCCTGACAATATATGTGGTCGGTCAAAGGTCCAGCCTAAATAGTTCATTAAGAGCTAATCCCAGATGTTCTACTATGAAAGCAGCAACAGCACCACCAAGGTTAAGAATCCTTGCTCAGTTCAGTGTCATTGTTGAGAAGCTACACAAAGAGACAGAAGCATTACACTACACTGAAATCAACATCCAAAAACCGAACTTCAAAGCTTTTAAATACTTTACAAGTACAATGTGCTTATTATAACTGCTCAGTAACTAATAAAAAATAGAAGCTGCAAATCAACAAACACTTAACATGAGAAGTCTTTGCTGCTTCATTAAAACACCTTAAATGGGATATGAAAATTTAAAAAAAAAGACATTACACCTTCTTCATATCCCTCAACTTCTTAGAACAAGAGATCTGGACAAGGCCAAAAACAATATGGGGACAAAGTTCTAAAAATAGGAACAAATGTTAAGTATTATAAATGTAGAAGGTTGATAGAATAAAATTGTTCTGTTAGCATACATTTTCTGAAGGATATAAAGTCGGAAAAAAGAAATGGCCGTCATTATTTAGTGACTTCAATCCTCAAAGATTTGCCAGAAAACTACAAGTTTTATGAGGAGCAAACCGACAAATATGAGGCAAAAATCTTGGCATTCTGTGAAAATTTGGACACTTGAGAGATATGGATACCTTCTATAGTTTCCACAATTATGGCAATGAAACAATCATTTACATAGGAACAATAATACAATTTAATCACAAACAGCTCTGAATTTCAAGCATGCCAACCTTTTCAGAAAAATAAAATGTTAAATGTAGATGAGCAATTAATACACATTTAAAAAATACAGTATTAAAGACTGTTGAATGAATTACAACCATAAATCCACAATTAAATATGCAGTTTACAAGGTATTATAATTAAATATTGTACTTATTTTAATAAATGCACCCTTATTGATCCTACTTGACCTGTGTACAGAGAATGAGCCAGTAAATGTTTACATCTCTTTGACCCTGTTCCAAAGCATGCACTGCTAAAGGAAGTACATTTTGTGTCCTTGACATCTTCAAAATGCCAAAATCTTAATTTTACTTTGTAGCTGCCTCATGTATTACATGCTGTTAGGGCAAATAAAGTAAATGCTATATGTTATGGAAGTGATGATGCAAGTAAAACACTTTTTTACTAATGGAAGCATTCTCATTACATCACCTTATAAATATACTGCACACATGTAAAAGCTCTTTTACAGAACATAGATTTCTGTGGATAAATCTTATAAGATAACATGTCCATTAAACTCAAACAACTTTCTATATAAAAAATGGATGTCTGTGAAGCAGTCTTTTTAAATATGTAAACTATCCATATATTATATCCGATAACCAAATATCGGTCTAGGGATCTAAACCTCTTCTGAAATATCAACAGAATGGTTTGGAAGGACAGGTACATCTCGGAGGATTCCGCTTCTCTGGAAGAGACTCCTCAGCCACATTAAACAAAGTTCATCCCTGTCCATATTCAAGAGCAACTTAGATCTATGAATGGGGAAAGCAAATTTACCACAGGCCTACCTCCTTTTCTACTAATGGACAGAAGCAGTTTCTAAAAATGCCTTATTCCATGCATGGGTCCCCTCAAATTATCTATGGTATGATCCCAGTTATTCTCATTACAGGTAATATACAATTATTGACCATGGGATGGGTAAGGACAATTTGTAAAGAAATGGGATAGGTTATTTTGAGCACAAAAAGGGAAATTGGTTAAGCTTAAAATGGCTCTCGAGGGCAGCTAGCCTTGTACTTGCCCATGAATCAATGAATATAATGTGCCAGTTCAACATTCCCAGTCAGATTTATATGGTGGAATGCATAGTATATGTAACCCTTTTACTTGCACATCTACTTTCACTTTCAAGTTCAGAACTGGCAGCATCACTGATGTCAAACATTCTGTGAGTGAACTCTGCACAGAGCTGCAATTAAATGGGATTTAATTAGCACATGTAAAGTTTAAGAGAGCACTGCATCAGAGACCTAGAGTTCTAGCATTGTTTAATATCAATTTTCCTAAATTGTTACCATATTGAGTCATGACATCCAGTGGAAGATTCTCTCAGTTTTAAGACCATTAAGCAGGGTCTATATTACAGTGACCTAAAACAAGTTTGAACGTTGTAATATCGAACCCTAAAGTCCAAAAGTTGAAAACAGCAAAGCCACGGCCCATCTACTTTTTTCCCAGGGAAAAAAAATTGGTGGGCCATTTTCAGGGCTTTGCTATTTCCTCCACTGTGGTGTGATTTCGGAATTGGTATATTTAAGTAGGGGGGGTGGGGGGCACACAGCCCCACTTTATTTTAAGTTTAAGGTTAATTATTTTTTTTGTCATGGAAAAGCGATTTTATTTCCCTGGGAAAAAAATCACTGTTCTGTGTTTTTGGTGTTGTTGGTTTTTGAACCTTAGGGTTCGATATTACAACGATCACACTTTTGTAAGTTTGACATTGTGATATAGACCCCATTAAGCATACTCCTTCATGAAAGCTAGTCTTCAAATAAGACCTAAAAATCTTTTTCTAGTTTCAAGCAATTTCCTTCATTCAAGATTGTGATAGAGGACTCACTGGGCAGTTTGTCACCTTTCAAGAATTTAACTGGTTTAATACACATTTATCCCTTTTTCAATAACAGGACTAAAAACCTTTCCAGATTTTTATATGTTCTCATCAACAAAGTTTGCTATGCAACATTTAATTGTACTTATATATAATATTTTAAGGCACTCAATGACTTTAAACTTTCCTTAAATTATATGAATAACTTTCAAATAACTACTGTATTACATTTCATATCAACTGAGCAAGTAGGGAAAAAAAATCTAATTCTAACTGCAAGGCTGCTTACATTTTAGTTAGTAATATACTTGGGATTCCTTGACACCTAGCAGCCATGTCTCACTAACCCAGTGGTACTGGTAGAACACAACTTTGCTGATCTTTCAAAACATAAAGGTCTGAGTATATTAGCCCTAAAAGGTCAAGTTACATAAAAGTGTCTAAATACTTTACCCATTTGTTTTCCCTTTTGTAATCACAGAACGTTTGATTTGAACAGCTGTGTCAGATCCAGTTAGAAATGTAGTAAAATGCAAGACTGTGTTTCTGAGGGAAGAACTGGATGGCCCAAACCCACCTTCTCTTATATTTAAAATCTTAATACTGTCATCTCATGAGCATCCATGTTAAAATATGTTCACTGCCTCATGCTAAGCACTACCGGTTAATATGATTCTCATACCTCCCCGAAAGATATTTGAACAATTGTCATTATTTCCAAGAATGCTTCCTTTGGTGGGGGGCAATATATTGCTAGCATAACAAAAGTCAGAAAGCTGTGTCCCAGATAAGACATTTAATCTAAACTTCTAGTATTAAATGTAAATTTTGGCAAGACTCATGGTATGGTAGCAACTGAAGTGTGTGTACCTCTTACGTTTTTTGAAGCAGCAATAGAAAAAAGTCAATAATAAGGAAACTAGTCTTGCTTACTAAGGATATTGGGTTCTTACACCTATAGGTGAGAACTGTTAACAGCAGAGGGAGAGAGGCTCCATGGGAAAGTAGTGCAACAGCAATCCAAGGTGAGCCATGGTGTGGCAACAAAACCTAGACATGCTACAGTTGCATAAAGAAATGGGGGATTTTCAGTAGGACGAAGAAGGTAGAGTATAAGAAGTGTGGGTCTAAGGGAAGGACTGCATGGCCAATACTCAATAAGCTATAAGCAAGAGTGGAGGAGGGGTCTGACTGCCCCAGCTTAGACCTGATGACAGAACAGGCTCACCAGGTGGACAGAACTGTGGGATCCCAGCACTGAACTTACTATTTAACTGTGAAATTACACAGCTATCTGATGAGGATGTAGTCAGACAAACAGAGTGCCAGAAAGGTTTATTAATAGCAGGCTAAAAAAAACAGCATGCTGAAATTCAAGTCAATAGAACAAACTACCCAAAATAAGATTAAAACACTTACTGTAGAAATAAAGGCTGAAAGAACATTTTATTTTGAATTTTAGCACTTTTGTCTCTCAATAGTACACTTACAGAGACTTCAGACTGCAATCAAAACATTCGATTTAAATACATTAGCCACATGAATGAAGTGCATCAACCAATACAACAAATTTTAAGATCTAGTTTAAAAATGATATCTTAATGGTCTCTAAACTTCAGTCACAAGGATGTACAGTCACCCAAACATGTTATTTTTCCGCTGATAATCTGTACTTACAACCCAAATTAACTAAACAAATGCAATAAAACTAAAGTTCGCAATCATATTTATTGCACCAGTAATCATAATCTTCTTTTGCCTTTTCCTGTTAAGGGTTGCCACAGCAAAACAAAGGTCCACAGAATGACTGGCAGTGGAGTTTTACAGTATCAAGCTGCCAACCCGGCACCCGACCTTCCAGAGAAGTCACTTTACTGCACCAGTAATCATGTTAATAAAATAAAACGAAGATAATATGCTTACTGAAGGTATAACCTAAAATGTTATCAGCTTACTGTAGTAGTGTACCTAAATGCATATTACACTAATGAGGGGATGCTACTGCCATCTTTAATCCCTCCCCTTAAGATAAAGATCAGTGCTCATCTTACAACACCAGTAAGTGACTGCTTCTGCCCCCTTAAATTCTGTTTGTGAAAAACAAATAAAATGTTAATGGTTAGCTTACTGCAGGGTCTATATTATATATTCAAAGCTTCAAAATTTTGAACCTCATATGTTTGACAACATATGAGCGAAACATGAAACCTCCAATATATAATAAAAAAGTAACAAAAAAAAACTTACCTTAATGCTCTGAGCAGGCGGGGTAAGCCCTCCTGCACCTCCCACACCCCCCCTGCTTAAATATACCAACTCTGAGACTGCACTTCAGCACAGAAAAGGGACATTTTCCCATTCTGTGCATATGGAGCAGTTGCCTTTCACATTCTGACTTTTCAAAGTTCTATCATATGGTGTCGACCATATGACATTCGAACTTTGAAACATTCGGCAATTTAATAGGGACCCTTACTGCAGCAGCATGCATCATCCACAATGAACTATGTTAGGGGATAGCAGCCCCCTTAGCACCACTTGCTATAATGGTATCATTAGGATAAAACAGCTACATTCATTGAAGGGCAACACTGAAAAAACAGTATAAATACTCTGAAATGAAACAATATGCATAGAAAAAATTATGAATGAACAATTATTTTAACAATAAAAAATTTCAATACCTTACCAGTCTCTATTATAATTCATTTTTTTCTGCTACCGTGTTGCAGAGTTCTATTAACCTTTCCGTTATAGCTATATCATCTTTTTCCATACAACTGTTTGAGTAAAACTATCTTGACGTCATAGTGGTCATGGGTGCATTATCTCCAAGGGGCATGCCTGCCGGGGATGGCTTAAATCAAACCAGGGCTTGCTACTGTGTAACTTGTGTGCCACAAAAACTGAAGACTGCCTCACTGCATAATCTTGTGGTATAACTGCAATGAAAACCAGCACCATTGTTCACTTCAGTTGTGTTACAAAAGATTGTGGCAACACTCATTCACCAAATGGATGCCAAACTGCAATATATCATTTTTTTCCAGCCATCCCAAATATGCAGTCACATTGCTATGGAAACAATCCACGGTGGTGCAGTGGTAGCATTGTTGCCTCACAGCAAGAGGTTCTCCCGTTCGATTCTCGGTTGGAGTGCGGGGAGTGCCTTCTGTGGGGAGTCTGCATGTCCTCCCCGCGGTGGGGTGGGCGTTCTAAAGACATGCGTAAATGGGCATGCCTTCGTTGAAGGTTGAACATCGAGCTGGCACCTCGGCGTTCGTGAAAAGCTACTGCCAATCATTAGCGGACCAGAGTTCCGCTGTGGTGACCCCTAACCGGGAAATGCCGAAAGGCAAAACAATTGCTATGGAAACAAAAATATATTAAAAACACTAATGATTCAAGCAGAGAATATTTAAGAAAAAATGCAGCAAATGTCTTAATCTTTTTCAGTGACTCAAAATGTATGTCATAAAATTAAAATCAAAAGGACGGCATGCCACGTACTGTGCAAAAGGAAGGCATGCCACGTATTGTGCAACAAAAGGACAGCATGCCACATATTGTACAACAAAAAGACAGCCTGCCACGTATTGTGCAACAAAAAGACAGCATGCCACGTATTGTGCAACAAAAAGACAGCATGCCACGTATTGTACTACAACAGGAGTGTGCCATGTATTGCACAACAAAAGGACGGCATGCCACATACTGTGCAAAAAAAGGATGGAATGCTATGTATTGCCCAATAAAAGGACGGCATGCCACGTATTGTGCAACAAAAGAGTGGCATCACACTTATTATGCAACACTTTCTCTGACAGAACCATGAAAACACTCAAACTAAATAGTCAAACTACTTTTTTTCTATAATAAAAATATGAATCAAGTTATTTTATTTCTCCTCTGAATAGAAAGAGATGCAGTAGAACTGAAAAAGACAAGTGTGTGGGTAAAACATATACCATATTATTTATTAGATTTTGCACAATATAGTAAGATTCTTTTGATATCTTATGGTGTTTTCTTGTGCTTTGTTACACAAGTCACATTACACTAGAACAAACAGAACACACAATGGAATCTACACTAAGATTATTGGCGACCATCAACACTCTCTGAATTTTAAGGGAGAATAGAGAAGATGAGATGTTGAATAATGTGGCAGTCTATAGGTAGCTACCACAACAGAAAAACTTGTAGCTTTCTGTCTCCTCCCATCACTCAGCCACATCCAGAATACAAACTAGGGCAGAAAATTCCACAGTTATATTGTTTGTGTTTTGAAAGAATTCATATTTTAGGAGTTAACTTTTGGAAAGGTTCCATTTTAACTTTTTGGTAAACATACATTTATTGTAGATAATGCCATTCCAACAAACTGGATCTCAAAAGTTTAACTACCTGGACTCTAGTGCAGGTTATTGAGATCCAACTTCCTATTATTTCATGTATTATTCTAAAGTGCTCCAATATTTCAGCACAAGAAATTGTTAAAAAACATGTTCTGACAAATCTGAATGATGACATGTAATGAAATCACACATTTTCACTGCTTTTACACACATTTTTTTTATTTTCAACATGTTCCTGGATTTCATCTAGTTCAGTAACCTATACAAACTTTTTTTAGTTTTTACTACACTATGCTGGGCAGATAAATGTAGATAATTCCACTGTTGATGTATCTTCATTCCCAGGCCAAGCTCCTATCTGAAGTTATTATTTATAGCAGGTATACAGTAGCTTGTAAGCCAGTTCAAAGAAAGAAAAATACTGGTTTTGAAAGGCTGTCATATTGCCTTTATGCTGTTTGGGCTAAATAAAGGGGAAAAAGTACACAAAATAGTCTAGCTTTACTGGAAAAGCTCACCCAGACTCTGCCTCAGCTTGCTGTGAGGGAAAGGTTAGTTTGCTTTTGATTTCTTGTGTTTTGTATTACTTTATTCCTTTTTTCTATTTTATACACTGTGATTTGTTTTCTTTACACTGTGTTCTACTTGTATTCTGCATAATTAAAACTTGGAACAGCCGTGTCTCGTGGGTCACAGTAATTTTTTTTTAAATTTTTCCCACCCTTCCATACTAACTGTTGTGTTCTTCAATACAGCTGTCTTTCTAGTTGCCTGCCCCTTATGTTAATATGACCATACATCTCTTCACCTCTCCCTTTCACTGGCTGTTGTGAGTAAGCACAAAATTATCATTTTGTAAAATCACTCCCCCTTCAACTGTTTAGATTTTTCGGCCATGCCACTGTATTACATAGAATCAGAATACAAAAGTGCCCACCCCCGTTCAATCTTTTAAAATTAGTGGTTCTTCACTTAGACAGCAAAAGCTTAAGTTGTCCCCTTTTTCATATTTAACTGCACAGTGCGCACTGCATTGCTTAGGATATTAACCCATTTTTTCCATCTCACCTTTAAAATCTGCAGCATCTATTGCATGACCACCAATTACTGGAGAGCCCATCTTCTGCCTCTCAGTAGTCATCCTGAAATTAGTGCTGCTGTTTTCTCCTGGCGAGAGAAGGAGCACTGGGACATTATTTTCTGGAGACTGCTGATCACTGGAAAGCCTAATTAACTGTTTCATAGGTGTCAGCTTGGAATTTGTGCTTATATTTTGCTCCTGGTGAGTGAAGGAGCAAAGTGCATTGATTCCAGACTGTTTCTGGTTGGGCAGTGAGTGTCTGTGCTCGACATTCCTGATTTGTCTGGTTGCTATTCAAGGCACATACCAGGAAAAGGCTCTAACTAGCCTACAGACCCTTCCATCATCTGGGACAAGACTGTGGATCACCAAACAGGATGTGGCCTGCTTCTCATCTTGGGATTGGTGCCACAGTTTTGCTTCTGGTGAGAGAAAAAGCAAAGGAGCACTGTATCCCACCAGAGTATAGCTGTGGTGAGACCAACACTAGTAGTCAAGCAGTAGTAGTCAAGCAGTAGCTATTCATGCAACTCCCCTCTATCATTCTTAACTTGCTAATTTTTTATTTTCAGTAAGTACTGCTCGATTTGTTTCTGACTTCAGAATATCTGCCTAAATATTTCATCCTTAAATTTTCAGGGTGTATTTATTTGTCCCCATCAAGTGTTTGGCAGTGCTTTGTATAGGCACCTTTTATGACATTTTTCCTGTAAAAGTATGATTGAAATTTCAGCAATACCTAGTTGCACACAGGACAACAAGTTTGCAATAACAAGCACTGTCCCCAGATTTGCAAGCAGGATACTCCTGACATTGCTTTATATTCTCACGCCAACTGTCTAATCAATAAAAAAGGGTCTGTTACCATGGATATGAAGCTTCCCAGTATCTCCGTTATCAACTTGGTGGATATGGGCATCCTGAGACAATGTAGAAATTGCCTCATTTTACTGACAACCAGTTAATTCTCAAACAAAATTATATGGTATGTGAGAGGTGCATTTACACAATGTCACTGTAGGCAAAGCTCTCACATAAAAGTACTCCTAATGTCAGTCAGGTTATCAGTAGTACACACCCCGCATCCATCACACACAGTACAAAGCAGACACATATACCCACATATGCTGAAGCACTTAAATGTAACCTTCCTAAACTGCAAAGACCTCTAGACTAAGTAAACAAATACTCTCACCAGTCCTGAACGCACTGTCAAAACACTTAACAGCAACACACACAGCCACATCTCATGGGGCCTCTATTTCTAAGCCCATAAGACAAGTCACCACACAATCCAACATTTTAGTCATTGGAGACTCCATTGTGAGAGACCCTGATGTCCCTCTCACCAGGCTGAGTATGGGGATATCATTTGCTAATCAGGTGCCAGGATCCACCACATCACGCAGGCATTCAGATCACTGGACCACAAGTACCAGTATGACTCAGTTATTGTTCATGTGGAAGTATATGACCCGAGATGTACCTCCCTAAACTATATGAAAAGAAACCTCATGGAGCTTTTTGAATATGTCTTTCAGGCTGGTATGAGCATTGGGCCTAGCATTGAGCAGCATTTTACCTTCTCCAAGGATGCCACAATATGAACAAAAGATGATGGACTTCAATAATTGGCTTAGTTTCTGGTGTCTTTCTAAGGGGGTGTGATATTTGTCAGCATGGAAAGAGATGGTCAACAGACCACATTGCTTTGCCAGGGATGGTCTGCAGCTCTCCCTTCTAGGCTTTCGAATATTAGCTAAATGATTGTCTTCCCCCATACTACCTTTTTTAGGCAATGCCAAACTGAAAGTACTTCCAACACAGTAAATCAAAACCAAAAATATCTAAAGGTATTACTGATCAATGCTAGAAGTCTAAACACAAAACTCCCTAGATGCTCTCTTTACCCTAGAGAATGCTGACATCTGTGCAGTCACCGAGACATGGTTTAAAGCCACAGAGAGCACAACAGTGCAAGGTTATAATGCCTTCCACACATTTATACCAGCTACTACACACACAGGGCCTAAAGGTGGATGTGCCTCAATTTACATCAACAATATACCTCAAGGCTGGTCAAGCAGTACACTGCACTGGAGCTACTCCATGTTGAAGTCACCATAGACAAAATCCAACACCACTTCCTTGCAAGCTATAAGTCCACCTCTATGACCTAGGAAACCCATATCATGTATTTAAATGTACTGGAAATACTCACCATCCAACCTAATAACATAATTCATGGGTGACTTTAATCACCCCACAATTAACTGGGAATCCTATATGACACTAGACATACAGTGACAGATTCCTGGATTTTGTAAACACAAAATCCCTAGACTAGATTGTCAATACAACAACCAGGGGTGCAAGCATATTGGATCTAATCCTCACTAATATATGAGAGTGCTGAACACCCCCTAATGTACAGTCATCCCTCATAAGGTCAAACCACAAAATGGACTCCTTTGAAGTAAAAATAAAACCTGGACCCCCAGCTAAACCTGGAATATTTAGGAACTACTCTAAGGCTAACTTCCTGCTATTAAGTGATAACCTGGCAAAATTGCAAGCCCCCATAAACCCTGAGAACACTGCTGAACTTTTCACAGAAACCCTGTACAGGCATTTTAATAGCTGCACAGAGGCAGCTGTACCCACCAGGAAGTAATACAAAACTAACACAAACAAGCCACCCTGGTGGAATCACAAAATCATTAGGCTGTATAACAGAAGGAAGAAAATCTTGGCAAAAATTAAGAGGTGCAACAACCAACAGGATAAAAGCACTCTCAAACTAAACAAACAACACACAGGACAAAGTCTACCAAAGCCAAATTTGAGGAAAATTTGGCTGCAGGCAAAAGACAACCACAATACATTCTTTAGCTAGGTCTGCAACCTCAAAGGCAATACACAACTGTGTGCAGAGTTCTTTGTAAATGAAGTCACCTATACAGAGCCATAAGACACAGCAAACCTACTGGCCAATAAATTCAGCTCCAACTTTACCCCCCCTCCCCCAACCTTCCCTAAAAAATACCATCAAATATAACTCCCCCTGCTATTATTCGGGAACAGGTCCTTAATGCTCTCTCTAAGGCCAAGAACAGTGCATCTATGGGCCCAGACAATATCTCAGTATGCCTTCTAAACAGCAAGAAACATGACCTAGCAGGTCCTCTGGAATTGTTGTTTAACTGTAGCCTCAATAAAGGCTTTGTGCCTCATGAATGGAGAACAGCAACAGTCATCCCTCTGCAAAAAGATGGGCCATCTACAGATCCATAAGTTTTACTAGTCTTATATAAAGCCATTGAAAGAATTATCATGAAAATGCTCAGTAGTGATATAGTAAACCTCCAGACACTGGACCCAACACAGTTTGGTTTTGTCAAGGGAAGGTCATGCCTACTCAAACTGGTGGACTTCTTTGAGAAGATCACCAAAGCAATGGAGGAGTGCAATATGGTTCACCCTACCTACCTTGACCTGGCCAAGGTATTTGACACAATACTTCACTCAGCCATTGTTGACAAACTCAAGAGGTTAGGTACAAACCAAAATGTCACCCAGTGAATAGCCAACTAGCTCACAGGACCCTGGAAGTTAGAATTGGGGAGTCCACCTTTACAAAGAGGCCAGTCACAAGTGGAGACCCACAGGAATCGGCCCTTGGACCACTCCTTTTTGGCATTTACTTCTCTGAAGTCAAAGCCAATGTCAATGGTCTCCGGCTGACTAAATTTGCAGATGATTGCAAATTAGGAGCCGTCATTGAATCCTACGCTGACACAAATGTTCTCTAAGAAGGCCTGACGCAATCAACTGGTGTCAGAGCCATGGACTAAAACTAAATGGCAAGAAATGCATAACAGTATCCTTCAGGAAGTCATCCACCCCTGGTAACTGTCTTACTGACAATGCACCCCTTACAGCTGACCCAGTAGTCAGAGACTTAGGGACATACACAGACAGTAATCTACCCTTTGGCCATCACGTGTCTACAGTAGTGAGGAAATCAATCTATGTTGCACAAACTATAAACAAAGATATGGCATCCGAGTCCAAGGAAACCATTGTTCCACTGCATTTGGCATTCATCAGAACTATCATTGAGTACAATGCTCCCTTTGGTATATACCTACCCAGGCATATCCAAACAACTAGAACATCCACAGAAGTTACTCACTAAAAGAATACAGGACATAAGTAAAATGACTTCTGCAGACTGCCTCAAGGCCCTATTCCTGTATTCTGTCTCCTACAAGCTTTTGAGGGGAGATCTATGCCTGGCATACAGGGTATTGTCAGATACCACTCTGATGGGACTCCTGCATATCCGCAAAACAAACAGTACCAGAATTATCCATTCTAAAGGGGTAAACCTTGCCTGTGATATAAACAGGACCTGCTGGAGAGACAGGTATGTATCCCAGAGACTACCCAGTCTATGGAACAGGCTTCGTATCCATGTGAAGCAGAGTTCCTCCCTAGCCCAATTCAAGTGCAACTTGGACAATTGGATGGAGAACAGGAAATTAATCCCTGGTTTGGCACCTATGTCTCTAATGGACACAGTCAGCATGTAAAAGGTTCATCTCCCAGGCCCCTGCTTGTAAATGTTTCATCTCCCAAAGCCCTGTTTACACTAATCAAGGGTATCAGAACTTGTCAGAGATTTGGGATGCATGACTAGGTTTAAAAAGGCAGCTGTGGTTGTTAGCCTAGTAAACTCTTATGAACCTATGAACATTTAAAAGGCTCAAGCACATGCCATTTAAGAAAGGAAACAAGTTGAGAGACACAATTAATCACCCCAAATTCTTTAAGTCTACTACTGAAGATTCCAAAGCAATTAAAAAATTCTTCAGAAATAACTCTCTTTAATGATATTTTCATTATGGATAAAGTTACAGTGTGTGCTAGTGGCTATAACTACTAAACTAAAGGGTAAAAAGGTCACACAGGCAAACTATTCAGTAAAAAATGCAAGAATAAACCCAGCCAAGCTAGAGTTTTCACTTTGCGATACCTTAAACCTCCCGCAATGGAGGCCCATGGGATATATGAAAAGGGCCCCTTAAGAACATCAAGTGTTTCAGATACATGTCTTCTGAATGCCCATGACTTTTTTTTTTTTTTTTTTACTTTACAAGTCTTTATGGTTACATTCAGGCCAATAAAGTCAAATCCTACTCGCTGTGGACATGCCTGTTTCAGCCTTTTTAAGATTTTGAAGAAATGTTTATATGTTTCAACGATCTTAAAGTTTCTTTACTGCTATTCAAGATCTCTGAATTCTTTTTCACTTTTAATGTCAAGATATACATTTTTTTCTTACAGACAGTTGAAACTCACTTGTCAAGTTACAAATTTGTAATTGTAGAGCTGTTATTGTATGTTCATAAGACTGTATGCTACTATTTTTCACATAAAGACAGTTTAAACAAGATGTCAGATAACACCTTACTCCAAACGCAGACTTCCCAATACAAACTGATCTCCCTGGATTTCGAAGCAAGTTACTTTTTAATGACAATTTGGCAATTTATCATGAAGTTAAGAAGTTTTCATCAAGTAGTTGCCACTTCTGTAGAGATACAAGTGTCCAAATCCTGTACATTCAGACTCTGAGAAAAGTTGTCAAAGTCTGCTAAAATGAACAGAAAGACAAATATGTGATGTTTATGTGTGTGTGTGTGTGTGTGGGGGGGGGGGGGGCAGTACTTTCCTTTTCCTTAAAGAAAGATATCCTCAGAGTATTACATTAAGTAGCAAGGTGTGTGAGAGGAAAATGGAGTCGACCACACAGAGGGACTGTGCAGGTCAGAGTCTATTAAATCTGAATATACTACATCCGAAACACAGGGCATTTAAGCAAAGGCTCCGATTATTATAAAAAGTATCTTCATTATTACTCTGCACAGTAAAATTAAGTTTGAAACTACTTGTACCACTGTCTGCCTTCATCATTAAATGATTGCTATTACTTGTTCAAATGAGCTCTGAACTTTTCTCTGATCTTATACATTTTCTGAACGAAAGGCCTCAGCAAATAAAATATGCTACACATTAAAATGTCTTAATATTTGGACAACTCTCTTGTTGGCTTTCATACCACAGGACCATTTTTTTACTGTATGAGATTTTTGGGTATGCCCCATACTATGTTTAGGATTGTATTTCCTTAAAAGATAGTCAAATAATATAATACATTTTGCTCTAAATAATGTGTTTCATTTACACATTTATTTAAATTAATTCTACACAAAGCATCCTCTATCCCAGAACAAATTAGCAGTGGTTTTTCAAATTCAACAAATCTGAAAAGATATTTCCTTGCACTAAATGTCAAGCAGGTACCCGCTGAGGGATATCTGAACTTTGTCATGCATGTCAAAAATTTCTAGTTACATCAGAACTGCTTTTCTTTTTACCCCCCCCCCCCCCCCCCCAGGACTCTGCCCAATGTCTCCTCCACCTGCTTCCAATCAGTACATTCATTCTGCAGTAGTGTGAACTAGGTTAGAGCCTTAAGTCTCCTTTGTACCTGCCCAGGAATACCCAAGCTGCTTTTTTTCTCAGTCGAGAGAGTCAGGAGCGTAGGAAGCAGGACAGCCTGCTGGTCCTGATGGATGGCCTGCCCTCTCTCCCACTAGAGCATCCCCCTTCCCTGTGGCAGTTCTTTCAAGCTCTGCTATATGCTACTAACTGAGGTATGTTACCTCTGCACACTGAATTCTCCTCAGCTTACTATGCAACTTACACATAGCAGTGGTGGTTTACTAGGCTTGAGCTCCACAAGGTGTCACCAATGCGGCAAGCTACACCCACTTCTCTTCCCCCAGGATGAATAACTGGCAAACAGCCACTCATTTGGACCCATTCTCCTTCGACAACTCCTACAGGTGCCATAATAGCTATTCAAACCTGGGTCACCTGCAAAGTTGTCAGGCCTTTATCCTTCTCTATGGATCAGGCTGCTATGCCATAACTGTTGTTAATTAAATTGACCACATAGCTCAGACGTAATCAATTAACTTGAATCTTATTATTATTTAATCTCTGAGTTTAAATGAATGGAATTGATAAAATAAATGAATAAAACAAGCAGGCATGCTCTCTTGCAGTCAGCTGAGCATACTTTTTGTACTCATCAAAATACTATGGCGTAGAAAACAGATATGATTGACTACTACAATCCAGATCTCCAAACAAGTTTAAAGAGAGAATTATTCATCTAAAGAAAACTTCTTGTTATTGTGATTAGGAGCAATAAATGAGCACATCTACAGTTTTAAGCATGCAGAGGTAACATTGGAAGAAAATGCATATTACTTGAAGGTGTAGGGTGTGTTTGTGTGTGTGTGTGTGTGTGTGTGTGTGTGTGTGTGTGTGTGTGTGTGTGTGTGTCATGAAGTGAAGACATTAGTGGATAACAAAAATAGACTATTGGCCAAAATTTGAACAAGAATCATACTTCTCAACCTTTTACAGCAAGAAATCTGGACAAAACCATACAAAATGGGGGGACAAAGGCCCAAAAATAGGGACACTTTTTAAATATTGCTCTTACAAACTTAGAAAGTTGATAGAATAACAGGTTTTGTTTTAACATACAGTTTCTGAGGATTATGAAGTCTGAAACTCAAATATCTGCCATTTTCCGACTTCAATCCTCAGTGTTTTGCCAGAAAACCACACTTTTATGAGAAATAAACTAAAAATATGAGGCAAAAATATGGGCATTCTGCAAAAATCTGTACAGTTGAAAGGTATGACTAAAACTGCAGAATGTTTTAATAGCTTGGGCGAGTGATTCAACAGGACCCACTACAGATGGCTTTAACTTTAGAATATCAGAAAGAAATGATCAAACAGACAAATCACAGGGCACTAAACATTCAAGACTTAAGTTCATATGCTGTTTACTTCCACTTTAGTGTTACATACATTTCTAAGTTAATTCTAAATGTTTACCAGTTTGTACTACTGTACATCCATCCATGCATCCCATCCACTTAACTTCCAATAACCCTCTAATTTTTTACAGGCACACTGGAGACCATCCTGGCAGATAATGGGTGCAAGGCACCGAAATTCATTCTGGGCAGGTTGCCATTTGATTACAGAATACAGTCAGTCACTGCATGCACAAACTACACATACTGTCCATTTAAATAATGTTACTTCACATACTGCTTGTCCATGGTGGAAACCAGAACACCCAAAGAAAACTTATGCAGATGCAGGGAGGATATACAAACTCCCCAAAGAAAGCACATCAACTGAAAATTAATTGTTCAACAAGTTGCTCACAGGTCACAAAATATGCAACTGGAGACTGACAGACTCAAACCCAATACAACATGGCAAATTGAACACACTGGCTCCAGTATGAAAAAATCTTGCACATATACTATGGATTCTTCATCAGTAAAACTAGCTTTTATTACTCCTTTTAGTTTAGACTTTTAGCTTAGACAGTGACATTATTACTTTGATTATGAATACAGATTGGAACATTATTACGAACGACTATGTTATTAGTAAAAAAACTCCCGTCAAAACCAAAAATAACATGGAAAAAAGGGAGAAATCTTAAACAAATTGTACAAAGTAATATTAGTACATTGTCATGGCGAACAGGTATGTTCCATTGTAACATGTGTAAATACTGTTCCCATATGAATACAGGAGATAGTTTTAACATCAGGAATGTCACTTACCATCTAAAATACAAATTTAATTGTTCATCATCAGGAGTGGTTTACCTTGCTCAGTATCAACTAAGACTGACAGGAAGTTAAGAGAGCGAGTATATGAGCACTTATATGCTATTAAGAAAAATAAAACAGACAATGCATTGGCTAAACATGTTGCTGAAAACACTAATCATACTTTCTTAGTTAGAGCTGTTGACACTATAACATCAGACAGTCGTGAAGGACCTTACCAAGTACTCTTGGAAGTGTTAGAGTTACACTGGCAGATACGTTGTTTTGCTAACAACCTCCCTGGATTGAATGAAACAATATCCTTGTACCCCATATTGAAGTTAAAGAGTTTGCAACGTTAATACATTATTACACGATCAGGTTTAGACGGCTATTTCAGGGAGGTTTCTAAGTTACATTAGTTCATAATATAGAGACCTTTTTTGGAGACGGGTGTACACTTGTGGTAATGAATTTTGCAATAACATTCTTATTGTCTGTGTTTTAACAGGCACACCATTTTAGTTAGTATTTTAATATTGATTTTTCACCGTACAAGTTTACTGTACGATGAACCAAACTGTTTATTTCTTTAGTTCTAAGTATACATATTTTAATATAATTAACTGAGAAAAATTCCTAGGAATCATCAGTGCACTCATATATATTTTTCTAGTAGGTTATACTCATAGAACATTTGCATATTTCACGGTATTAATATTAATAAAAATTAAGTATATGTAAATTATTAGTATACACAATTTGTGGGTATGTGTGCTTTATAGTAGCGATCCATGGTGTGCGATTAACTGTAACACTTGTGATCGGTTTTGTATATAATTTTATATCTCTCCCACACATTTTTTAGGTTTATCCTTTATAGACTAGGATACTGTAGATTGTTAAATGTATACTTTGACATATTACCACTTACTAAATAATGTTTAAGTGGTAAAACAGATTTAGACGGACTGTTTGAATTGCACCTATCTAGTTCTAAGATGTATATATTAATGGTAACAACGGCATCATTTTGATTTACTGTATTATTGTCTTATTTAGTATAGAAAGTAATTAGGTTTATTTGTGTACAATATTATAAATTTAGATGAACGTCACAATGATACATTGTTTATACCATCATACTTGTTGTTAGATATTTGTTGTCAGTTACCTAGCAACGGCGCTTGTAATTTGGCACCAACGATAGTATTTAAACCTAATAACAGTTTTAGTTCTGTTTGTCTGAAGACGTCCCACAATTGGTGGGATGAAAAGCGCTTAACTTCACTTGGTAAATAAAGTTTTATCTTTTTTAAAAGTATTTGCTACGGACTAGTGAATCAATCTTTTGGATATTACATCAGAGTGTCGCTTCAGTTTCAACAAACTTTTTATATGTGCAAGATTTTTTCATACTGGAGCCGGTGTGTTCAATTTGTTTTTATTAGTTTTTGCAGTTCACATTGTCTCCAATACAACATGGCAACATTCCTCAGGAGCTCATAACCTTTTGTGTAATGCTGCTAGGCCAGATTTTTATCAGACTGTCCATCTGCCCTGCTCAATTTGGGAAGTGACCAATATTAAATGCTCACAAGGGTGGCAAAAAACATATAACTGTTTCTACTTAAAAGTATAAATGGCTAGGCAACTTCGGATTTCAGTGATCTCTTACCTAGTACTGTTCCTATGCTCAAAGTTTAAAGCCTGTTTAAATTCAAAAGCGGGGGTAAACATTAGGTATAAATTTACAAAAGTAAATTATGCTTAACATTTTGTACAAGCTGTTCTGGTACACATACTGTCCCCGCTCCCAGTAGACATCTAAAGATCAGACTGAATTAGGATTACAGCATCACTGATAAATGGATTGCTGTGCAATACAATCATTGTAACACTTCTGACTTTTGGGAATGGACCCAGTTTAAAAAAAACGCAGTTTTTCTTGCTATCCAATTTCAGGAAACACAAACGAGTACTGCAGTGACCATTTATTTATTTATTTATTTTATTTTACATTTGTTGCCTGGGAAGTCCAACTGTCACAAAGACCCCTTTTCAGTGGAGGCCCAGGGAGAAAAGCTCCAGTACAGCTGGAGTAATGCAGGTCTGTACAAACAAATTACCATTACTAATTACCATTCAAGAAAGTATGGGCTGAAAATATAATCACATATGCTTTCTTTTGGAATAAATCATGAAAAGTAGAAAACAACAAAAGAAAGAAGCTCAAAGAATAGAAAACAAAAGACAGCATACACAAAACACCAAATACTATAAAGACTGGAGCACAAACACTTCTCTCCCACTAAAGAAAAATCATATCAGCTACAAAACCCAGATCAAACATCATCATAAAAGTAGTATTGTGTAAGGTTCTGTTTAGGATAAGGATGGAATAGGGGGTAGGGTGCTCTGCTCCTCAAATCAAAACTGAAGAAAAATCACACACACACACACACACACACACACACACACACACACACACACACTGAAGCAAGTGCTTCAGTCCTGAGAACAAAAACAGTATTTCATGCCAGTATGGAAAGGAATGCCAGCACTGCACTGCTGACTGATCTGGGTCTACCAATCATGCGCCCTAACACCCTGCACCCCAGGCAGCTGTCCCCCTTTGCCTCCTCACCAATGCTTTGCAGTCAAACTTACATAAACCATATGAAACATTGATTCTACCACGTGCTTCACACTCATGAGCATTTACTCATTTCTGCACCTCTTTTTACACCCACAAAAAACATTTCTACCAAATGAGTATTTTACCTTTTCAGCTATAACTACAATGTACATACAAAGAAATCCTTGCAGCGAGGTGCAGAAGTTTTCCTGCCTTATTGGGGGGGGGGCTGTCTCCCACACTTAGGAAAAACGTTAATCCACAAAGAAAGCTGGTACTTCTTGTGCACCAAAGTTGCTGACTGAGCTTCCTTAAAACAAAGGAATAAATACCATGAACTGTACCCAGTCTAGCTGACACTTCAGAGTAATCAAGCACTTTTAGCTTATTTAGAAATTGATTTTATTTTTTTATGTTTCAGTACCGTATTAAATAGATGAGCACTTTTGACCTTAACAGAGCTTCTTCACCTCTAATTCCATTTTATATGACATGCATTATTTATATATACTTTAACACACAATTCATCGTCAATTCACTTGAACTGATGGTCATAAATGTATGATATAAGCTGTTTGGCCAGTTTCCGGTAGAATAGGTCTCATCTTTTATCCCTGCTCTATACATCTCCTCCTACAGGTAGCCAATAGCTTATAGCTTATGTGCTGTAATTCCCATCCTGTGTAGCTAGTGCCTAATTGATGCAGACACTTTATATACCTATTTCACAGGCTATGCACATCCACTAGTATGTCAGCTTATTTGTGATGTAATAAGATGTCATTTGCCATATTAAAAAATGGGCAACAAGTACAAACAAATGCATAAGGGCTAGTCAATTTATAATCTAAGCGTTATGCTGCTGTAATCATAACTGCAGCTAGTCAGCACCATGCTGGGAATTATCTAGATGTTCCAGTGGCTGGATGCAGGTAACTTGTATCCTTTGTGTTAGGCAATGTGCCATGCTTTCCATGAATAAATAATATACCCAATGATGCATCAGTTGTAAGCAGTGTGCCAAGAGCCGTACAAGAGCTCTGCACGTGCTATGTCCAAGACAACTTTCAGCATTCTATGCCAGTGGATCGAACAGGGTTAAATATGACTCACCCATATAATGACAAATAATACAATCTACCTAAAACTGAGGCAAGTACAGATTAATTCAAAGACTGGTATACTACTAGGAAGAATTGGGTATCATATGAAGATAGGTCTACTGCCACTGCCAATATTCATACATACTGAAACTATACAGATTATATAACTAACACAAGCTCAGCCTCTGACAGGAGGGTACACACATCTGTGTAAATCTTTGTTGGACAGAGAGAATCTCGACGTGTGAAGCTACAGCTAAATTATAGGAAGTGGCAAATTATTCAGAAAAGAAGGCACCATAGCTCCAAGGCACTTAACCTAAGCCTGGTGAGGTTCATTACAAAAACTTAGAAATAAGAGTGGTTAGGTGACTATATTGATAACATGGAAAATGTATAATTTGGCCTTGAGAAAGAAAAAGGCATCAGTTTATAGCTGTTATTAAAATGAGTAAAACAAAGTAGCAGCTTCCAAAATGGATTTAGCATCCAGAAGAGGTTAATTACTTTGAAAAGGCAAAAAAAAAAAGGCAAATGTCCTTAGAAATGCTTAGAAACAGCCAAATCCAATTTATTGGCATGAAAGGAAACCAAACAACTTGTGATGACCCATCACTGGACCAGTAATCAAGGAGCCTCAATCCTCACCATTGGCAACAGTGGTGGACATGCACAGAGGATGACAAGTAAGCTCACTCTCACACACACACACACACACACACACACACACACACACACACACACACACACACACACACACACACAATTTCCAGATGCAGATCTCTGCATCAAGTGTAATTTCCTTTAAGAACACACACAGACCACAGTCAGTCTTGGGGCTGGTTTCTCCCTCTTTCTCCAGAGCCCCAATAAGACTTCCCACTGACACAGCTATAGAGTTGAAATCTCAGCTGAGTGGCCAAGCCAAGACCTCCAGCACCCTCTCTGTCCAACCAGTGCTTTGTGTCCATGCCCAAGTAGCTGCCATACACTGAGGTTTGATTTACACACACACAAACATACACGGCAAAGGCTGGCACAGGTTTACTAGCTATGCCCCCTTTTGCCCAGACTATAAGGTAGTTATCACTGCCACTAGCCAGCTCCTTATCAGCTACTTTAAGGCCCTTAAAGGGTGTCCAATCTTACTGTATAATGTTACTATTAATACAAGAGCAAGGCTATTAGGAGTGACCCACAGTGTTATCAAATAAACATGCAAGTACTCTCAGAACCTGTACATCTGTAGACAGAGCAGCCAAAATGAAAGGTTTAAATATATTTAAGTATTAAAAGAACAAGAAGATAATCCGTATATAATCACAGTGACATCAGAGTTCAAAATCACAAAAAATATTTAAAACATTGCAGGACAGTCTCAAAGAAAAAATACCTAAACTAAGCTTTGCTATATTCCTGACAACATCCAAGAGAATTACTATACCCTAGTTAACTTACTTACAGAGCAAGGCAGGTGTGGTGAATGGATCATATAGTTGTTGTCAGGTCCAAAACAGAATACAGAATGCTCTCTCTCTAAGAGACTTCATAAATTAATATCTCAAATATTACTGCTGGGATAGCCTGAAGAATGACATCATTTCTTGCCATTTGACTATCCCAGATAAAAACCCACTGCAGGAAGCTAACAGTGTTCAGCATCTACCTGTGAAAATACATAGACAAGGGCTTTTCCTCAGATCTTAGGCAAATGATGAAAGTCATAAAACAATTGCAACCCTTCACATTTCAAAACTAGTAATTATTTCACCTTAAGGACAACAGAGGAAGCTCCCTAGTATAGACATTGTGTCAGTTGCTGCACTGAAACTGAAAGATAACATCTTTTTATGTCCTAGCCATAAAGTAATTTAATTTCAGCTATTATTCTGAAGTTATCCACTGTTAAAATATACAGTTATAATAGTGCATGTACATTTCTGTACTTTTCCAGTAGGGTAAACTGTGGATACATTTCAAGCACTTTGCAAAAACCTTTTCAACACACAGTTCTGTACCAGCAGTTTGATATACACATGACATACAGTTATAATACAATTGTAGCACACGTATCTTATATGAAAACTGTTGATATTCACAAATGACAATTACTTACAAAATTCCAGATAGCTGGGCTGGCAGTATCGCCCTTTGTCACTCCCCCACACCGAAGACTCAAGCTAGTTTTTCAAGTGACCCTTGAGAAACGTTGCTTGAGAGAGGTGAGCCTATCTGGGAATATATTACCTCATAGCCTGTCTTGAGATCCCAGCTGCCTTTGCATTGCTGACCCCAGTACAGTGCTGCACTGTCATATCATATGCCTGCAATCCCAGGCTCCACTATAGTAATTTGGGATTTTGCTGGCTAGTCTCCTGCAGCCATAAATCCTCCTCAGACTCCTCCTGCCTTCTACTCCAAATACTCAGCACCAGGGCCTCCCTATTATGGTAAAGTTTCATGGTGTTAATATGATACAGCCTGTTCCCCTGCCTCCTGCCTAGCAGTTCTACCATGTAGTTAACAGCACTGATCTTCCTTACCACTTTGAAGGGTCCCTCCCAAGTTGCCTGCAGCTTATTTTGTCCGACAGGAAAGAGAACCATAACCTGCTGCCCAATAGATTACTCTGTAGCTCAAGCATTCCTGTCATACCAGACCTTTTTCTGCTGTTGGGCTTCTGCCAGGTTCTCCTGGGCCAAGCCCATGAGTTCCCAGAGCCTTGTCCTGAGGTTAGGAACATATGCCACAACAGCCTCCTTGTGGGATTCACCTCCTCAGGGTATCTGGTAGCATAATCTAAGGCTGTATCATATTAAAGCTCAAAAAATCTAGATCCATCAGAGGATCAAGAGCCGAGACTTAAACCCTTTAACTCTGCTGGGCGGCTATTAATAGGAGATGCTGGAGGATAGATTCATCACCCAAATGCTGTGGATGCTGTGGAACACATGTGTACATAGAGCAGAGCACTCCCTGTTCAAAGAAGAAATCTTGACCAATGGATGGGAGGATGAGATATAACCCAGGGATTACCTCAGTGTCTGTCACCTCGACACAGGCACAGCAAAAAAAATGGGTATTCCCCATATACTAGAAGGGCATACATAAAAAAGCGAACGGCTAGGCTTAAAAAATGCCTCCCTCGGGCGAATAGTATGATGAACCTATGAACCTATGAACACACCCTCCCACTCATCACAAATCAAATCTAGGGGTCCCCTCACCCTATGCCCATACAGCACAGCAACTCAAAGGGTGAAAAAATGTTGATTCCTAGGGCACCTCTCTGTAAAGCAAACAGATGGAGCAAATAATTGTCCCACTCCCTTTTAAACTGGTCTGCAAATGCCCATAGCATGGTCTTTAGTCTGGGAATGGCAGGGGATGGTCTTCAGGTGCTTCAACCCACAGTATTTCCACAGACAAGCCAACAGGTCTGACATGAAATTGGCACCTCAGTCAGTATTTCTTTTGGGAAACCTACCCTGCTGAAAATCTCTAACAAAGCATTTGCCACCTTTTCTGCCTCAATGGAGGACAGGGCCACCACCTCAGGGTATCTGGTAGCATAATCTACTACCACTAAGATGTACTTCTTTCCTGTGGAACTTGGGCTACTCAGAAACTCCACAATATCCATAGCTACCATCTGAAACAGCTCTTCAAATCACAGACAAAGGCACCAAAGGAGCTATGACCTTATCTTCTGCCTTGCCTACCTTTTGGCACTGCTCACAGGTCCTGCAGTATCCTGTTACATCTCTGGAAATCTCATGCCAATAAATATTCTGCATAATACATATTTGTATGCTTTATGCCCATATGACCTGCAAAGGGAATGTCATGTGCTATGGCAAGAAGTGCCAGACAGTAGGCTCTGGGCACTACCAACTGCTGTATTCTCTCACCCTCCATCCCTCCCTCAAGGGTCCACTCTATACAGTAACCCTTTGTCCCAGTACACAGATTCCCCCTTACCTTGAGAAGCAGGTGACTGACTAGCTACCTCCCTCAGGCCTTGTAATGTAGGGTCTGAGAGCTAAGCCTGCCCCAACTCTCTCTTTGTAACCTTTCCCAGCTCCCCTTCCACAGGAGGTCTGGTATCCTCTGACAGTAGTGCCTCACTGTCAGCCTGGGTACTACTACTCAACTCTGCCCTTGCAGTCTGTCCAAGGAAACATCAGTACCCACAAGCAGCTGTGGCTCACCTTCCATCTCACTGTTACAGGATAGCACCCTCTCTGAAGTAATCAGCTCAGCCATCTTGGCTTCATGTGTGCAGTCTAGTCTGGGTTCCCTGCCGGCTACTAGACCCACATGCTTGTCTTCAAGCCTGACTGTATTTAACTGCATGCACACAAGATACTGCATTATCAAAATCATTCCCAATCAAGACATCTGTTGGGATATCCTCAAATATACCCACTTGCTTGCTTCCTTTTCCACCCTGCCAGTCAAAGTGAACCCTAGCCAGATTTATTTGGAATGGGGTCCCTCCTAAAGCTCTGACTAGAGTACACTGCCCAAGCAAGTAGTGCTCCTTTTTAACCATTGCAGGCTTCACGACGGTTAGTTCAGAGTTTCTATTAGCAGTGGCCTGTTCCCCATCTGCTAATGTACGATATAACCTCTTGTGGTAGTTTGGTACCCTTGTTGTCTCCAATTTACTGCTGGCATTCTGTTATTCACACTTACTGGCTCTCCCACCTTTTGTTTCCCACCTTGCCTCCATGGACATCTATATGCTACATGGCTCCACTGGTTACATTTAAAACATTCAAACCTTGCTCCTGGCCATGTACCTGAACTAGTGGCTTCCCTGGCTACTGGTGGACTCTGTTGGGGCAGTTTAGTTTGCCCATCATGGGTTCCCATAGACCTATGTGTAGCACTGGGTATTCCTTTCCTGTGCAGTGATGCCTGCTTGATAGGTATTGGTCTCCCTTTTTCCAAAACTCATCTGCAGTACTGCATTCTCTATATGCTAACCAGATTATCATGTCCTCAGGCAAAGTGCTAAGGGATTGTTCCCTCACCACAAGGTCTGCCAGCCCTTCAGAAGTGGTGACCTAACCCCCACTCACCCATCTATGAAAATAAGTGCTTAATTCAGCAATATATTCACACACACACTTTCATCTGTCTTGTGTCTATGCTCACAAAACTTTTCCTATAAGCTTCAGGTGTTAACTTAAAACACTCAAACAATTTTTAACAGTGTTATAATTTAAGCAATCAGTATCAGACAATTTAGAAACTGCAGTTACAGATTTAACATGGAGTAAGGTGGTCAGGAACCGTACCCAGAGCCCTTGGTCAACATTATACTGTTTACATACCCTTTCAAACATATGAATAAAACTATCAAAATTATCACCCTCTGTAAATTGTGGAAGAAATTTACTGACCTGTTTTGCTTCTGGGATTCGGTTAACTCCCTTCCCCATTATCTCCATAACCCTGGTGAAGAGTCAGCATCTCCTTTTCATGTTGCCTCTGCTTCTCGTTTTATCTAGCCTCCAAATGCCTCAGTCTCTCTGCAGATTTGAATGCCACCTGTTTCTCCTTTTCTTCAGCCTCCAAACCCCGCAGCCTCTTTGCTGATTCTAGTTCCAACCATTTGGCCTCCAGTTCAAGTCTCTTTAAATCCAGATGGATTTTTAAGTCATTTAAGGAAAGGTTGAACTGTCCATTTTCTGAGAGTTATACATCCCCAAAGCCATTCTGGTTGTCCTCCTGGTTGCTAGTCTGTGATGCAGCTGTGGTTAAGGCTGAAATCATTTCTCCTTTAGTCAGGTTGGCATGCACCAGTCCTTTGTCTTGGCACATCTCAGCCAACTGCCTCCTTGTCAGCTTGCCATACTCCTCTGCTGACATCATTGCCTGCTTTCCCTGACTAACTAAGCTAACAAAAAATAAATAAATAAAACTAAACTATTGTGATATCAAACTCTGAATGTCTACATGTGGCTGCTTGAGAGTACAAACACCTTTAGTGACCACTGTTTACAGGCTACAGGAGCTCAATATCCACACCACTGAATCCCAGTATGTGATGAAGTGATCCCACCACTGCCAACCAATAAATGTGATGACCTACCACTGGACCAGTAATCAAGAAGTCTCAATCCTGACAACTGGCAACAGTGGGGGACATATACTTAGAGGATGACAAGTGCACACAGACACACAAGTATTTCCAGATGCAGCTATCTGCATCAAGTGCAATTTCCCTTAAGAGCACACAGAGACCACAGTCAGTCCAGGACTAATTTCTCCCTTTTTCCAGACCACTGATAAGACTCCACACTGGCACAGCTATAGAGTTAAGATCTCAGCTAAGTGGCAAAGCCACACCTCCAGAACCCTGTCTGTTCAACCAGTGCTTCATGTCCATGCTCATGTAGCTGACACGCACACTCTGAGGTTTGATTTACACACACCTGTGAAAGACTGGCACAGGTTTACTAGCTATGCTCCCTTTTGCCCAGACTATAAGGTAGTTATCACTGCCACCATCCAGCCCCTTATCAGCTACTTTAAGGCCCTTAACAAATGGTGTCCAATCTTACTGTGTAATGTTACTATTAATACAAATTGTAGTTTGACTAAGAACAAGGCTATTAGGAGTAGCCCACAGTGTCACCAAATAAATATGCAAGTATATGCATAACTTGAGTATCTCTCAAAAGAGCAGCCACAAGGAAAATTTTAAATATATGCAATAATAAATATTAAAAGAACAGGATGCTCAGTATATAATCACGGTGGCATCAGAGTTAAAAATCACAGGAAATATTTAACATTGCAGGACAGTCTCAAAGAAAAAAATCTGAACTAAGCTTTGCTATATTCCTGACTATATCCAAGATTATTACTATACATTAGTTAACTCACAGAGCAAGGCAGGTGCGGTGAATGGATCTTGCAGTGGTCAGGTCCAAAACAGAATACAGAATGCTGTCTCTCTCCAAGAGACTTCCTAAATACCTCAAATATTATTGCTGGGATAGCCTGCAGAATGACAATTTCTTTTCATCTGACTGGGCACAGGATGTTTGGACCCCACAGATTTGCCCCAACCTATTCGACCCCAGACCGTTGTACCCAAAAAACACATTAGAAAAAAAATTTAAAAAAATTTGAAACACAATTGAAATAGTAAACACAGATATAATATATAAAAAAAATGAACATAAACTACGGAGTGTAAAAGTAATAATCATTACATCCAGACTGCCGAGGTTGCTATAGTTCGTTGTTTCTGGTCATCGTACTCCTACAGATTAAAGGCTGAAAAAGTGAAGTCATCTCGTTTTGCAGACCACATGATAGGCCTTTTAGATACACTGCTACTCTGAAACAATGCATTATGGGAGATGTAGTCTAGTGCCACTATTAGAAAAAATGTTTTAAAATAACTGACATGACGGGTACATCTCACAGACTACATTGCTTGTGACGTACAAGCATGAGCACTGGAAAAATTATGAAAAATAAATGAAGATGGCATAAAATTATAAAGTCATCTCATTTTTCTGACTACATAAAAGTTCATGTAAAAAAATAAGACATAAAACATTAAAGTATTGAGATTAAGAAAAATATATACAGCATAGAATTTAAAGAGACAGAAACCTGTACTCCAATGAAATTATTAAATAAACAATAAAAGTATGAAAATAAAATGTATTTAAAATCAAAGAGTATCGGTTCATTTTTTGTATAATTGAATGAATAATAAAATAATGAAAATGCACTTATTAAAATATATTTGGGGGGTGAAAAAGTCTGGGGTCAAACTGTCCACTAAGTAGTCCCATAAACAATAAATATACATTTAAACATGACATGGATTGGGGTCAAACTGTCCTGCTTCCATCTGACTATCCCAGGTAACCCCCCCCCCCACTGCTGGAAGCTAGCAGAATTTAACATCTACCTGTAAAAATACATAAACAAGGGCTTTTCCTCGGATCTTAGGTGGATGGTGGGAAGTCATAAAACAATTGCATCCCTTCACATTACAAAAATAGTAATTATGTCACCTTAAAGACAATAGAGAAAGCTCCCTAGTATAGACATGGTGTCTGTTGCTGCACTGAAAAACTGAAAGTTAATATTTTGTATGGCCTAGCCATAAAGTAATTTAATTTCAGCTATTTTTCTGAAGTTAACCCCCTGTATTCCAGTTTCCACGATTAAAATACACATTTAAACAGTTACAATACTGCGTGTACATTTTTATTTTCCAGTAGTGTATACTGTGGATACATTTCAAGCACTTTGCAAAAACCTTTTCAACACACACTTCTATACCTGGGGTTTGATATACACGACATACAGTTCTAATGCATTTGGAACACAAGCATCTTATATGAATCATGTTGATATTTGGAACACAAGCATCTTATATGAATCATGTTGATATTTACAAATGATATACAATTACTTACAAAATTCCAGACAGCTGGGCTGGCAGTATCTCCCTTTTTCACACAGGTCTTCAGATTTTGTAGAATTTTTATTTTTATCCAGATACTATCCGAGATGTCTATGCAAATCGAAAGTATGTAGAATCTTCTCACCAGAATTCTGAGATGAACGAAAGGAAGGAAAGAAGGTGAATGGAATGATTTAAGGACAAGTCACAATCTAATTTGGGCATAAAAGGATTGGTACAAAGAAAAAACATCTTTGTGAAAAATCAAGAAAGTGGGAACTGCCATGAGATCATGCAGTTCAGAGACCCTCTTGCCAAAGTAAGAGTCACGAACAAAACAGGTTTCCAACTACAGAAATGCAAAGTAGAGGAAGCTACAGGTTCAAAATGAGGCTGAATCAGTTTTTCCAGAACAAAATTAAGGTCTCAAAAAGTGGAATGGGCATTCTCAGAGGCTTAATGTGAAGGATGCCTTTAAGAAATTGTTTAACTTGATGCCTAGAGGAAAGTAATCGATCCAAGGACAGACTAGCAGAAATGGCTAAAAAATTACTTTTAAGAGATAAATATGGCAGACCAGAATTGTGCAACTTGTACAGATAAGAGTTGGAATACACACTAAGAGAGGGTCCTGTTCATGCCTATGACACCAATGAGAAAATGTTTTCTATTTAGAAACAAGATTTTCTAGTAAGGGTTTTCTGACCTCCTGCAAAACACAAAGCACATCCTCCAAAATCTGGTGTCGAAAAGGGATCAAATCCTCATCACCCAAAGAGTCAAAAGTATGGTGAGCATATGAGAATAAATGACAGAGCCCTTGTCTTGTATGAGGAGATCCATTTGTGAGGCATACTGTGAGTATTGCCTATGGACAGATGAAATAGAAAGGGGAACCAATGTTATCTGGGCTAAAAGGGAGTGATCAATAAGATTTTATGTCCGTCTCACATGATCTTGTGTTAAGATCTTGGGCAACAGAGGAAGAGGGGAATAAGCATACAGAAACATCCCCTTCCAAGAAAAGGGAAAGGCATCCCACCTTTCAAGCCATAGGACTCAGCACCGTGGAACAAAACCTAGGAAGTTACCTGTTCAGAGGGGAGGCAAACAGATCTGCTTGAGTAGTACCCCACCAACAGATAACATCAAGGAAGACCACTCCGAAGCATCCATTCATGTTTATTTGCCCTAGGCCTGTTCTAGTTGTATGCCATAAGATTCCTATCTGCCATCATCTAGTCTTTCAGGCAGTTTGCATTCCCCCAGAGCATAAATTCCCACACAAGAAGAGGTAGTTTGAAAGAAGTTGTGATTGTCTCCCCTTGTTTCATGTACCACATGACAGTGGTGTTGTCTGTGTAAACCTGAATGCAAGGTTTGAAGAGCCAAAAGCAGAGCCCTCATTTCTTCAGTGTTGATGTGGTCCTCCTGTTGTTGAGGATACCACAGTCCCTGGATCCTGATATTGTTGGAAGAAGCTGGGCATCTCACATCTGAAGCATCTATATACAATTTCTGAGTGGAGGAAAGAGCTGAAAAGGTAGGCCTGGATATCTGATTAATCCACCACAGAAATTCCTGTTTGAGACAAGGGAAGACATGAATAGAAAATTCCATAGGATGACAATGTTGAAGCCAGATTCTTTTTAGATAGCAATGAAGCTTCCTCATGTGGAGTCTTGCAAAGGAACCATAGGAATGGTGGAAGCCATGTACCTTATAGCCCACAGAAACTATCTTTCAGACACCAGTTGTGAATAAAGGAGACTGGAAGAAAGCAATCAAGAAGGTGACCTTCAGAGGAGGAAGAAAAGCCATCACAGGCAAAGGATAAATCCTGCATCCAAGGAAAACTTGATCCTGCTAAGGAGTCAGAACAGATTTGTTGAGATTCAGGATGAAACTCACACTTTGTAGTAGAAGCATGGTAAAGTCAAGATTCTGAAGCTGCTGCTGGGAAGAGTTCAAAGGTTGTCAGCCAGACAGGCTCTATTATGGAAAGAGCCCAAGAAACTGTGGTGATCTGCCACCAGATGGGTTAGGGCAGAGTTAATGGAAGGAAAGAGGAATCTATTTGAGGGGCAGCAAAGAATAACCATCAAATAGAAGATTTGTCAGGAAAGAGAGGGCTTTTGACCCCGCAAATCCTGAGTGGGTTTGAAAACATCCTTTCGGAAGACTTCTTACCCCTTAAGACAGACTTCTGTTTTCTATGCACAAAGTCTTAGAAGGATAATTTCTTTGAATTTTAAGGATATGGGGAAATAAAAATCTGTTTGAGGTCCTGCATAACCTTCCCTTTATCTAGTTGTTGTTGTGTCTTTCAGCTTATCCCGGTTAGGGGTCGCCACAGTGGAACTCCGGTCCACTAATGTTTGGTAGTGGATTTTTACGTGCCGAGTTACCAGCCCTAATGTGCAACCTTCAAAGAAGGCACACCCATTCACGCATGCCTCCACACAGAAGACGCTCTAGCTGAGAATCGAACGCGACGTCTTGCTGTGAGGCGACAAAGCTACTGCAGCACCACTACCGGTTTTAAAAAGCTTGACAGCTGCTGAACCAAACAGATTTCTTAGAGAATCTAATAACTTGGCTTTTATATCATCAGGAGGGAGATAGGTACTCCTGGCTTAGGTTATTATGTAAAACAGAACCTGATGCAGCGGAGCCCCCTGCCCTCTTTAGTAATAGATGCTAACCCTAATCCTAATGCTGCCCCTTCCCTCAACCCTAACCTTACAACTTATCTTCATAAAAACCTTCCAATAACACTGCCACTCACTCACACACACAAACATTCACAAATACACACAGCACTATATCTCTTAACCTAACCCTAAAATACACAAGCATGCACACAAACATACAACACCTGTCCTTTACTTATCCTCAACCATAACGAAGTCGCACACACATACACACAAACACTCTTCTCACACATACACACAAACACTCTTCCCTCCAACCCCACTTAACTGTCTTGACATTACAGATAGTCATTTCCACTGCTTGGATATCCTTACTGTCTACATTAAACCACATCCTCGTACTTGTAGAAGAAACTGCATTCGAAAAAATGTAGGGGAACCATAAACACACACACACACACACACACACACACACACACACACACACACACACACACACACACACACACCCTGAGCAAAATCTATGTTTATTTCTTAACTGGGTAAAGCCAACCAGCACACTTGTCTTTTCATGGGTGAATAAGTACTGTCTGGTTAAACAAATTGCACCAATAATCCCTGCTCTAAGGTGCCAGCCCTTCTGTACACATCTGAATAATAAAGATCTTTCCCAAGACGTAGTGAGAGCAGTGCTTTGCATTTTGTACCTATCTTCCCATGTCACGCAGTGGTAAGAACAATGTCTGTGTGTAAAACACTGTTTTGACACAAATCAAGTGCCGATTTGTTTTCCTCATTATTTTCATATTTTATTGACCACACATCCTTAACCACTTTACTTCAGTTCACATACAAGTAGAGTTGCCACCTATCCATTTTTACCTCCGACTATCCCATATTCAAACAGATTTGTCCAGTAGTCTGGAAAAACACTGTAGAAACTATGTCGGGAACCAGGAAGAGTAAGTTTCTTCTACCCTTGACATACCTGCGATGTCAATAAATGGGTGTGAAGTAGGTGGGCTGAGGGGACAAAATAGACGAGGTTGTGGGAGGTGTGAGGGGTGTGGCTTTGGTCCAGTTTTGGCTGCAGAAAAAGGTGAAAACCAACATACAAGGAAAACAAACGTTCTACTAACAAATGATAGCTTCTAAAATACAACTTTTAAATAAATCCATACCCTAAGGTAATGCTCAAGTTTTAAATAATTGAAATCAGGCATTTCTTCCCAATGAGATGTTGCAAAACAAACCATGCCTCAGCAACTGCAAAATACTTTATAACCAAAACATATCTTGTGATACAGCACAGATTTTGTAAATGTATCATAATTCCATTTATGTTTCATATAATATTGTTTCAAATATAATTTCATTCACTGCAATATTAAAACGAATGTTTAGAAATATCCTCTCATAATATATCCAATAATTTGCCATTTTTCATGTTTTTCATTTTCAAAAAAAGCAGCCAATCACAATTCCACCTGCGATACAATATGTTAAGTTAAAAAAGGAAGGTACCAGCAGCTAACAACGCTGGTAAGTTTACTCCAATCAAGGCAATTACTGTTTTAATAAAACTATTTACTTAACCACAAGAACTATATACTACACTGCAGTATTAAATATCTCTCAATCTTGTTCTGTTGAAACAGATTACCTAGCATCCCTGAAAACCTTAATTGGATTGTCAAATTTCTGCACAGATATCAGCCAGCATTACTGTAGACACTCTTAGTTATATTTTTTCTGCAACTGACAAGCCCACCATGCAATGTCGAATGGGCAATGGGTCTTTATTCACATGACAGAGGAAGTGATAGATAATGTGCTTGTCGTACAGTACATGCTTATGTAACTCCATCTTACAGTCACACACACTCCAGTATGTGTTTTAGGTGATGCTCTCTAGATATAATGGCTCTCCTATGGGGACTAACAGACATTCCCTTAAGTAAGGGTTCTCTGCAGACATTGGTCAGATTTTGTTTTTACTGCAGCACAGAAGGTCAAGAGAGACACACTAGGTTGTCCTAGTAAACACACATAGCTGCTGGTGCCAGACCTCCAATTTATTGTTAATCTGTGGAAGATCCAGGTTGGAGAGTTCAAATGCATTCCAGTTTCACCTCTAATGCCACTGGAAATAGTTATTCCAGCTGCTAAAATAGTGCTGCAGGTTACTCTGCCCACAGCAAATTTGCATCAGCCAAGCACCTCTGTAGCTCATCTGCAATTCACCCATGTGCACCCAACCAACAGACCCCACAGAAGGTCCAGCAATCTAAAAACCTGAATCTGTTAACATAAATATATTGGATAGCATACAGGCTACAAATAAAGGCATGCAACAAAGTAAAAGGGAAATATAAATTAAAATGGCATTGCATATACCACCATGCTCACCATATTTGAGTGTAATGGGGATAGACTATAGGGCCAAATTGGAAGAGATGGTAGTCAGGTTCAACAGTTTTCCTACTGCCCTTAACCTAAGCACTGATTAAAGACCAAGCATTACAGATGGCAAGAGAGGGTTTCGGGGAAATTTAAAATTTGTTAAAGAGAGACTGGATATAAATTCAGGGCAGACATCCAGGAGAACAAGATAACTCATGTATCAACAGGTTAACAATTCCTGAGATTTACAGAACTATATTGAAGCAAATATGTATAATGCATTATTAAACAAGTATAATATCCTCAGATCTGCAGCAGGTGCCAGACAACTTTTAGAGAATTATTTAAGCTTTCATTTGATACTATGGAGTACCACATATGCTCTGTGTGAAACTATTAACAGAAGTCTAAATATGATTATATTCATAAATTGGTCTAAAAGGAAATCATCCTCTTGCTTAATTACCACTGTATTTGGGTCAGGAGAGACATTTCAGACGTGGGCTGAGCTGTCCTGTAAAATGGTGTTTCACTATGATACTGTGTGGACAATGACCTAAATATTTGTATGAAAATATGCACATATACATTGGTAAACAAATATAAGTATCTGCAAAGTGCTATTAGACACCACAGAACAGTGTGAATTACCTCAACATTATGTAAACTGTCATTTGATACCATGAAGTACCACATAAGCTCGTTGTTTACTAATAAATGTATTAACTAATTCCCTCCAGCACAGCTCTTTTGAATATGTACTTTTAACTCCTATTGGGTGTGGCCTGAGCCTTTAAAAAATGAAGTTATCACCTTACAGTTCAAACAAATATCCATATCTCTGGAATCATAGCTGTTACTAGAAAAGTGGAAATGGCAAACTATTCAGGATGAAAATCTTTACATTACTAGCATTAATTCAGTTTGCTGCTTCAAACAGGATAAGTCAAAATAAAGGCAGTGAATATTAATTTTCTAATGTTGTATAAATAGCTTATTTTATCTCGGTAACCATTCAGACAAGACACATTGCCAGCAGGATTTTCTTCATACTGCTGTGAGCACTCATACGAGGCTAAGCAGTTCTGTCTGTGTTACCTGAATGATGACATATATACAGAACAATGAAAATTACAATACAAATAAATAGTATACAAACATTCAATATTTCTTTAACTGCATTAAACAGAGGTCAAATACTAATACAATTGTATTTTCCATCATATATAGTTTATGATGAAATCTTCTGATACCTTGTATGTAGCATGGTTTTGGAATTAATTATTAATGCAAATATGATCAAGCAATATTTGACACCAAGAGGTGTGAATAAGAGATAAATGCAGAAACTCCTGGAAACACACTTTGCTGAAATTAGTTAATTTTGAACATATTCATAAATTTCAATGAAAACACACAGTATCTTAATGAGTAATTTTTGTTTCAAGGCATTCCTGAGCTTTTACAGTGGCCAAGAAATACTGTTGCACAATGCTTCCAAGTGAACACACTATAAAACTTAATTTCCCTTCCCAGTCACCACGGAGATCAGAAATGGCTCCTTAGACAAGTGGCATTTTGTAACTTATTTTGCAGAAATGTTATGCAGATATAATTTGTTAATAACTTGAGCAAGAATTTATTTATGGTACTTCATGGTATCAAATAAAAGAATGCATAATGCTGAAAAAAATTGCACTGCCAGCATTCCTTTGTAGATATTTCTATTTGCCAATTAAACATGAAAATATGCATGCCATTGATAATTACACCACAATCTCAAAAATGGTGTGAAAACTGCAAAAATGCTTTGCACAAAAATGAATATATCTGTGTGAACAAAAATATGCAGATAGTTAGGGTCTATCACCCATTGCTATGGAGATATTTATACTTCTTTACATAATTATAATTACTTTTACATATTACTAAATTAATTGCTCATTCATTACAACATTACCATTTGGTCTGGAGGCCATATATCACCGTTGTGAAGAGAGGTGTGTGCCGAGTAACTTTCATATTTTAACTTTTTGCAACTTTTATAGTTTTTAATAAACATATATTGGTTTACAGGCAGTCTCAGAATTAGTTTAGCTCAGGCAACAGCTGTCCATAGCTTCATAGGTAGGTACTAGGCTATCGGCCCAAGGGCCATTAGACCTATTAGCCTGACGAGCCTGGTCTGCAAAGCCATGGAACGTATCATCATGGAACTCATAAACAAAGACATTGGTAACCTCCAAACTCTGGATCCCACCCAGTTCAGGTTTGTGAAAGGCAGATCATGCCTCCTGAACCTAATCGACTTCTTTGAGGCAGTCACCAAAGCCGTAGATGAGGGTAAAGTGGTTCACACAGCCTATCATGACCTCACCAAGGCGTTCAACACCATCCCCCATTCTGGAATTATAGCTAAACTCAATAAACTAGGCATAAATCCCTACATCACAAGATGGGTTGCCAACTGGCTCACTGACAGAACCCACACTGTAAAAATTGCAGACTGCAAATCTGACCTCAAACCAGTAACAAGTGGAGTACCACAGGGTTCCGTCCTGGGACCGCTCCTGTTTGGTATCTACTTCTCTGAAGTACAGGCTAACACAGAAGGCCTCTGACTAACGAAGTTCGCAGATGACTGCAAACTAGGAGCCATAGTCAAGTCCCCAAATGATGTGAACATCCTACAGAAGGGCGCCTCTGAGACAGATACCTGGTGTCAGAGTCATGGCCTCAAGCTCAATGCCAAAAAGTGCAGTGTCATCCCCTTTGGTAAAAACTCTGTACCCATGAACTACCACATAGGCAGCAATCTACTTAACACCGAATGCATGATAAGAGACCTTGGGACCCAGGTGGACAGTAGTCTCTCCTTTGATAGTCACATCACCACAGTAGTCAGGAAGTCCTTGTACGTGGCACACCTCATCATAAAAGGGTTCTCATCCAGGAAAAAAGAGGTTATTGTTACCCTCTACTTATCACTCATTAGACCCATTATAGAGTACAATTCCCCTTTTGGAATGTATTTCACAAGACATTTGCAGCAGCTGGAAAGGCCACAGAAGTACCTCACAAAGAGGATTACTGGAGTGTATTTCCTATTTCCCATCCACTCATCAAGATTTTTCTTGAAGAGTGCTAATGAAGAACTTTGCTTGATATAGATGGGTAGCATGTTCCAGAGTATGGGAAGTCTCTGGGACAGGAATCTATCCCTCCAACATGTCCTGTTTATTGTGGTGACAAGGTTCAGGTCCCTAGATTGTGTAGCTCGGAGGGATTGGGATTTCTTTAGGTGTAGCATGTCCAACAGCTGTGGGTTTGACATAGTTTTATATGTTAGGCAGAGATCACCTGGGAGTAGGCGATATGCTACAGAGTAAAGCCGGAGTTTTTTGAGATGGTCAGTGTAGGGCATTTGTTTGAGGCCTATGTGGTAGTTCATGGGTACAGAGTTTTTACCAAAGGGGATGACACTGCACTTTTTGGCACTGAGCTTGAGGCCATGGCTCTGACACCAGGCATCTGTCTCAGCAAGGCCCTTCTGTACTTTGCAGGTATCAGGAGGTGTGAAATTCCACTCAGGCTAGGTGTGAAAGAACTAGCAAATACTTTCCAGTTTACATCTAGGAAACTGAACTACCAGACACTAAGATCTTCTGTGCATGCATATGAATCAGTTTCCGTTCCTCCCTTCCCCCACCCACCAAGTGATTGCTCAGGTACAACACAGCAAAGGTTTTAAAAACCCTGGATGTCATATTTGCTCTAATTGCAGCTGAAAGCCCTCCCGGTGTAGCATCTCTAAGCCACTGAGGACCTGATCGCTTTGTGCCCCCCCCCCCACACACCTTGTGTGAGCAAGGAATCCTCTTACTCCAGCTAAAAGCTGAGTTGAGCTGAGTTAACTGAGAAGAAAATAGTTTTGATGGAGAAGACAATAGTTTTAACTGTTATTTTGCTCACTTAGAATTGCTGTTACTGCATAGGGTATACTACCAATTCTTGTGATTTATGGATAGCTTGACTTACCATCCTATACAGTATACAATTAGTTCTCCAGCTTTCCCTGTATTTTAGTGTATTCTGATGTCATTTGTACATATTTGTAATACCTCTTAAGTTTTTACTGTTATGTGCACATGTAGTGTGATATGTAGGCTTCTTGATTTTAAATGTGCTAAGCAGATTTTGTAGTAGATTGCTATTACCTCTGCTACTTTACCACTATATGTTAATGTCTACGTTTTTATTACCTTCAAACTGAGATTCTGTACTAACTCTGTTTTACTTTTCTTCCTTTCTACCTGCTTACCTTCCCCCTAAAGCTTTTAGCTGTGCTCTACTGAATCCTGACATAACTTCTTCCTACTGGTGTCTGATGATCCTGGCCCTTTCTACAAGTGACTGAAACTCTGCTTCCCTCAACTTATACCAAACATCAAAGAACAGAAAGTAGGTTTATGGGCTTAGTAATGTTGGCTTGTCTGGCTCCTATACGGTCTTCCTAAAGAGTTTTCAGTTTACCTGTGCTTGAGCTTCCAGCTGCCAGTATTCTCTCTTTCTTAGTCTCCCCTATCCCCCCTTGTACTCACTGCTGTCCTTGCTCTTACAGTCTTTCTGTCTGCCTATCTCCTCTTTATCAGCACTGTGCTTTGCTTACTTAAACCTGTACATTTTGTTCCTTCTTTCCCTCACCCTTGCTTGCCTTATACTGAGTGAATTGTTTTTCACTGGTGTACTCTGCCTTCTATTTTACCCCTTCCTTACATACTCACCTCTCCTATCTTGCTTACCTGCATCTCTGATTGTCTCCTTCTTATTCTCACCCTCTGTGGTTTCTACCCGCTCCGTTTGCCCAGAGGGCTCACTCCGCTCCCCTCCCTACCCCCAATTCCCACTCACCCCCAGGGGTCCTAACCTTATAGCTCCATAGACACACCCCTAACACTGCCTTTATATCCTTCTCTTTCCCACTCTTCTTTTACCCCACCCCATGACACACCCCTTAACCTCCTCTCACTTTCTCTTTGTCTTCCTATCTACCTCTCTTTTCTAAATACTAACCTCCCTTCTTTCTCTACTCATTAAATATACCTCTTCTCTCTTACTTCTCCATTCCCTTTTTATTCCCCTCTCATATTCTCTTTACCCCACCAACTATTTTAACAAGTACACTACCCCCTTTCTTATCTAACACACATACCTTTTCTTAACTACCACTCCTACCCTAACTCTCTTCAAATAATGGCTACTTACTTGCCAACTTTGCTTATACTCTCAGTCCTACTCTTAACCATCCTTATCTCAGCCTACCTCCTTTCCTTCTTTGAAAACCCACTGTACATCCAGCCTTTTTACCCAAAGAAACACACGACAACAATACACAATGATACTACTTCATACTCATACATTACCTCCACCCCACGCTACCTACCCTCTAAATTCTACAGGCTCTCCCACCTCAACTATGTCTTACCCTCAGATAAAAAAAACAAAACTACTACCCCTTCCCAAGAGTAACTTAATAACCAGACCTGATAATCCTACCTTACAAGATAGTGACATCCACCCCAACCCTGGCCCTATATTCCCCACTCCTCAAGTGTCTAAACCTAAACTCAATAATGCCTTCCTAATAGGACATCTTAACATTCAAAGTATAAACAATAAAGTACCCTACCTGCATGCCCTCCTTCAAACACATTCATTTGACATTCTATGCCTCTCTGAAACCTGGTTAAAACCAGTCACTAAAGATACTGAGATTATTCCCCAAGGCTATAATATAGTAAGGCTTGACCATTCAAAACGTAAGGGTGGTGGAGTAGCAATTCTTTATAAGAATCAACTTAATATCTCTATCCTTCCTGCATGTCCAACCCAGGATAGTAAAGTAGAAGCCATCATTACTAAAATCCATTTAAACACTAAAAAATTACTTCACATCATCTGCATGTACCTGCCACCAGGTAACAATATACCTATCTTAGAAGACTTTCTGAGTTGGGTATCTACCACTTACCCGCAAGAAACCATAATACTAGGCGACTTTAACATAGACTGGAAGAGTATTAATGCTGAAAATCCTTCTTCTCATATGAACCTGTATGGTTTCACCCAACACATCACATCTATTACTGGATTCAATAAGTCCAGTAAGAGAGAAAGCATCTTAGACTGGATACTTACAAACAAAGTAAAAAATACATATAAAGTAGGAACCATGCCTGATGACATCAGTGATCACTCCTTAACATTTATAACAAGAGAGAAGACTGATTGTCTAAACCTCCCTAATATATGTATAATTCATTCTACCAAGCATTTTAATATTGACCTATTTCAAACTGAACTCAGTGTGTGTAACTGGAACCCCTTAAAATCTCTTCCTCTCGAAAATGCAGTATTATACTTTAATACAACCTTCCTATCCATTCTGGACAAACATGCTCCTGAAAGAACTATCAGAATGAAATCAAACACAGCCCCTTGGTTCTCCAATGAAACGAAAAAACTAATTCTCTCTAGAAATAAAGTCTGGACTAAATGGAGATGTCATAGAAACAACCCAGACCTTCTTCACTTCCGCCAGCTTAGAAATCAGACTAAAAAAGCTATAATCACTGACAAAAAAAAAATTCTACTGTGAATTTCAACAAACTCATCTTAACAATCCTAAACTCTTCTGGTCTTCAGTCAATAGACTCCTTTCCCCAGGAACATCCAAAACTCCTTCTCCTCTCAATGCTAACCCAGAAACCCCCCTTCTAACTGCTAATGCTTTTAACTCTTTCTTTACTGAAACTATTCAATCTCTAGCTAGGCAACTAAACACCAACAACTTCTACCCACCTAGTAACCTAGCAGACTCTTCCTATAATTTCTCTCCACAACCTATCTCTACATCTTTCATATACAGACTCATTCATAAACTAAAACCATGTACCCCCTCTGCTGATAAGCTCCCTTCTCTTTTTCTTCAAAAAGCTGCCAAAGTAGTCGCTTACCCTATATCTATACTCATAAATAGGACAATCAAAGAAAAAAACATCCCAGATATCTGGAAAGTCTCACATATTATCCCACTTCATAAAGGTGGAAATGCTACTGACTACTCAAACTACAGACCAATTGCTCTACTCTCACCTTTGGCAAAAATTATGGAGAAATGTATTCACCTTCAACTTGTTCAATATCTCTCTCGTCATAATATAATAGCAAACTGTCAACATGGCTTTAGACCACATCACAGTGCAACCACTGCTTTGCTTTCCTTTCTAGATACTATCAACAGGAACCGCAATAACCTTCTCTCCTCTGCCCTCTTTATTGATCTCTCTAAAGCATTCGACATGGTTAACCACTCTTTGTTAATTAATATTCTTGAATCCCTCTCTTTTAATAATCTAGCCATCAAATGGTTTACATCCTATCTAAGTAATAGAAAACAAGCAGTGCTTTGGGAAAACCACATCTCTTCATTATTGCCTGTATCCATCGGAGTTCCTCAGGGCTCCATCCTTGGCCCTCTTCTCTTCTCCCTCTTCATTAATGATCTTCATGCAATAATCCCTCAAGCTACCTGCATTCAATATGCAGATGACTCGACCATTGTCTGCTCAGCATCATCCACAATAGAACTTAACTCACTTACGCAAAAAATCTTTAATAATGCAGAATCTTGGTTCTCCAGTCAGTTCCTACTACTCAATGCCAAAAAAACTAAACTTCTCCTCTTCACCCCCACTACCCGGACCCCCCCTTTAAACTTCACCATCTCTTCAAACAATGCCACTGTCATCTCACCTGACTCAACAACAAAACTTTTAGGAATTACCATAGACAATAATCTATCTTTCGATCAACATATTAACAATACCATCAAATTAGTCAGCAGAAAATTAGGGTCTCTATATCGAATTAAGCCATTTCTCACCCCACCTGCTAGAACCAAGATTGCTCTCTCTCATCTCATATCCACTCTCCTATATGCTTCACCTATTTTTACCAACCTCAAAAAGGCCAACCTTAACAAACTGGAAACCTGCTATAACAACATTGTCCGCTTCGCTACTGGTAACCCCTTCAGAACCCATCAATGTCTTAACCTGAAACAACTAGGTTGGCTTGAATTCCAAAACCATCTGGTAATCCCTCAACTTATTATTGCCCATAAAATACTGTACCAACCAAACAACACCCCTATACTCTCTCAACTCTTAATCCCTTATAACAATCTTAACTCTCTTCGCTCATCTTGTAAACTCTTGGCCAGTTCAATAAAATCCAATAATACAGCGACTCTCTCTTAACTAATACTGTAGGTAGAAGATGGAATCTGTTACCTAGCAATTTAACTATGATCACATCATTGCCTCTTTTTAAACAAAACATCAAACTCTACTTCCAAAATCACTGGCTTTGTTCCTGTACTATACCTGACTAACTACTTGCCTTTACTCTTTTCTTCCCTTAACTTTACTTTCCTCCTACTTTTCTGCCTGCCTGCTCATATAATGTAAACTATAACACCACTTCTTGCTCTATATGGTTGCTTCTATTATCTGCTCTGCCTTAGTTTTAGCTCTTTCCACTTTGCTACCTTGTTCCTTTCTTTTTGCTCCACTCTTTCCTTACTGTCGATGATCCTTAATCTTCTTTATTTCCTTTGTCCCTTTTACTCTAACCTGTTCTTAATTATTGCATATCTCTCATTTATCCTCTTATCCTTGATTCACTTTCTTATAAAATCACTAGGTATATTTGTGTTCCTTTATTTTATTCTAAATTTTGTAATTTTTATGCTATTGTTTAACCATATTTTTTACATTTATGTTTTTTTTACAAATTATGTTTTCAATATTTCTTTGTATGTATTTGTGTGGAGCTTTTCTCCCCGGGCCTCTACTGAAAATGGATATTACTCCAGCTAGACTAGCCCGGTCAACAAATGTAAAATAAAAATAAATAAAAGCAAAGAAAACTCTAGCCAGCAATCATCCAAAAATAGACTGCAGCCCCTGGTTTAACTCCAGGAACCTTGTTATTGCTGCTTGTGTAGTGTAGGTGCCAGCTTTTGTAACTACTGTTATGCCTTGTTAAAATCTGTTACAGTCAGCTAGAGTGCATACCCCAGGGGCAATAGCTGCAAACCTTCTTCCTCTTAGCCCACCCCCACCCCTTTCATCTGTTTCACTGTTGATAATTTGTTATATGTGAAGGTATTTATCCCCTCTCAATAGTCAGCCTTCAGTCTCCTCCTCCTCAATTCTTGTTCTTCACTAAACACCAAACAGAGGTGCAAAGTCTCCAGCTGCTTTTATCTTTAGCTACATTGTGTGCAGCAAACAATGAGCAAAGGGGAATACAAATATAAAAGAGAATAAAATCTGCCATTGCAGACTAGTAAGCAGCATACAACTTCTACCCGTGGTATATACCTACACATAGTTTTTCTTGGAGAAACTTTCCAGTCCTTGAACAAGGGTGCCTGCATGTTTACCTTATTTCCTTGGCTGTCCTTGATAATTAGCTAGGTTTAACAGAGTCCCTTGGATTCTCCCCTGCTACTTTAAATTCCAATTGAAGGTTTCCCTCCCTTCCCCCACCCCCCAAGTGATTGCTCAGGTACAACACACCAAAGGTTTTAAAAACCCTGGATGCCATATTTACTCTAATTGCAGCTGAAAGCCCTCCAGGTGTAGCATCTCTAGTAAGTGTCCCTGGACTAGCTGATAGGTTTTTTTTAGCCAAGTCCTATCTGGAAGGTGTAGCACCGCTCCATTCGCTCCCCTCCCACCCCCATATCATTACCTTTATACCTATCCATACAACCACATCCCCTCACTTCCTCCATAATCCCCCACCCCTCTACTTCCTGTTCTCATACAACCTCCCTTCTTTGCTCCTCCCCACAATTACCTACTATCCACTATCAAAGACTATTATACCTTACTCCCACCTTTTCCTCTCATCCTCTGTTCTACATCCCATAAAGTGACATGTCTCTTACAACTCAAACTATACTCTAACCTTCTCTACTTACAACTCAAACTATACTCTAACCTTCTCTACTCCTTATACTCTTATCACCTCACCTGCTATCACTCACAATTGCTTACTCCCTATTTCCATCCCTCAAACACCACTCTTAACTCAAGTACTACACCACAACCCTATCTACTAATTTGTCCCTCCATCCTTCCCCCCACCACTCCCATTCCTAAAATAAAAATATCTCCTCCCTCCCCTTTAAAACAGAAAAAAAACAAAGTCTACTTAGTCAAATTAAAACCCCATTACAAACCTCTACTTCTATCTGGTGACATTTATCCTAACCCAGGCCCTACAGACACTACCCTGAACAATAACCCCCCTGTATCTAAACCTGCTAACCCCTCCAACCACAAAAGCAAGTACAATTATTCTCTATCAATGTCAGGATCCTTGTAAATAAAGTTCAAGAACTCCATGCCTGGATAGCTAACTATACTCCTGACATATTTACCCTAACTGAAACATAGTTAAAACCACACCATCTGGACACTGAAATCATCCCTCCTGGCTATAATATCCTTAGAGTAGATCAACCTAAAATAAAAGGAGGAGGACTCTCCATACTCTACTCCAATTGTCTCTCCCATATCAGTCCCACACTAGACTTACCCTCCTTCTCACCAGCTGAACTCACTGTCCAACTTCAAACTTAACAGTTTCAACACCATAACTGTTGCAGCAATCTATATTCCCCCTGGTGATATTATTAACATACTTGAGAACGTCCTATCTCACCTCTCACATACCATCCACAATGAAATAATTATACTGGGAGATGTTAATATTGATTGGCTTACAATACAAGCTCCCAACACTACTTCCTGTATAAACCTACATGGGTTTGAGCAGCTAATCACAATCCCAACCTACATTAATAAATCTCACCTACCTAGCTCTCTTCTTGACTGGATATTGGTCTCCCACCCTCAAAACTATCATAACTCCAAAACCCTTCCAAATGCCCTCAGCGACCACTGCCCTATAACAGTTACCAGACATACTCACCACCTTACCAAACCTAACAAATTTATTACCACCCGCTCACTTTCTCATTTCTGTCCTAACTCCTTTATTCACCAACTCTCCAAAATTAACTGGTCTTCCCTCACCACTCTTCCTTTAGATGAAGCTGTCCACTCCTTCAACACTACATTCCTAAACATTCGTAACTCCCTTGCTCCTCTTAGCACAATTAGAATCAAATCTAATACTGCTCCCTGGCTCACTAAATCTACCAGAACCCTCATGAAAGTCCGGGATAGGATTTGGAAAATGTGGACTAAAACTAGGACCCCTTCTCTTCTTCAGAAATATAAAGAACTCAGAAATAAAATTAAAAAAAAATCATCCATTATGGCAAAATAAACTTCTATGCCAATCGTCCCTCTACTCTTAAATCAGACCCAAAGAAATTCTGGAGCTTTATTAATCAGACTCTACATCCAGGAAACCCTTCCTTTCCTAACCCATGTCCCAATGCAACACCTGAAGACATAGCCAACAAATTTAACAATCATTTTATAAACTCAATAACCTCCATAATAAATTCTCCACCCCCAGAAACAGCACTAGCACCCCCACAAACTCTGTACCTCCTCCAAACCCTCCTAACTCCTTCTCTCCAAAACAAGTATCAACTAACTATGTAAAGTCATTACTCTCTAAACTTAAACCTTGCTCCCCATCTGTTGACAAGCTACCCTCTTACTTCCTGCAGATTGCCTCTGAACCGCTTGCCTATCCTGTATCCATCTTAATCAACCGATCCATTTCGGAATCCAATGTCCCCACTGTGTGGAAGAATCTCTTTACTCTACCCATTCATAAAGGGGGCAACTCCTCAGACGTATCCAACTTCAGACCGATTGCCATACTCTCTCCACTCTCAAAAATCCTAGAGAAATGCATTCACAAGCAGGTAATGCATTACCTTCACCAGGAAAACCTTCTCACACCCACACAGCATGGATTCCGTCCCAAGCATAGTACAACTACTGCACTCATATCATTCATCAACATAGTCTCCCTAGCTCGTGATAACAATAAACTTGTCTCATGCCTATTCCTTGACAAGTCTAAAGCCTTTGACACAGTCTCTCACCCACTCCTCCTAGACAAACTCACTAACTTACATTTCTCTCCCCCTACTATCTCCTAGTTCTCCAGCTATCTCTCAACCCGCCAGCAATCAGTTAAATGGCTCTCTGCACTATTCTCCCCTCTCCCTGTACAAATGGGAGTCCCCCAAGGGTCCATACTTGGACCACTACTCTTTAATATTTTCATCAACTTGCTCTACTCCTCTTGTCCCCAGTCATCTCTTGGCAATATACTGATGACTCAACTGTTATAACCATTGCTGACAACCCAAATGACCTCCACTCAACTACCCAGGCATCCTTCCACACCATTGAGACTTGGCTTAGTGATAAACTAATACTTAATCCAAAAAAAAAAACTAAGCTCCTACTCTTCCTGTCAAAACATCACCACACTCAAAAGAACATTTACTATCTTATCCTGCAACAACACTGTCATCTCAGCTGAATCTAGTACTAAATTGCTAGGTGTTACAACAGATGATCAGCTTAAGTTTGATCTCCATATTACTAACTCGGTAAAAAGAACTCATCAGAAACTTGGACACCTTTTCCGTAGCAAGAAATACTTTAACACTGCTCAAATAACTCTCTCCCAGGCTTTATTACTCCCAACACTCCTGTACAGCTGCCACAAACCTAAATTCTACACTTATTTCCAAGCTTGAAACTACCTATAATAAGATCACCAGATTTGCAGCTAATCAAACCTACAAGTCACACCACTGCTTAGTTCTGCAGCAACTAGACTGGCTAGAATTCCCTCAGCTGCTCCAACTATACCAACTACAAGTCATCCACTCTATCCTCTATCTACCCTCGTTCTGCCCCAGCCTCTCCACTATCATATCCAAATATTCCACTGCTAGGATGCTACGCAGCTCAAATCAAGAATTATTAGACATCTACAAACCCAAAACAGGCTGCCTTCTCTATAACTATAAGCCAGCTATATCCTGGAACCAACTCCCTTGAAATAAAATCCCTCCAGCATAGCAGAAATTTCAAATTAGCCACAAGGAAATACTTAAAAACAAAGTGGTCTTGCCACTGTAGCCAACCACCATCCTTTCTCCTATTTCACCACCTCACTTTTAATGTATCTCTAACACTATTCCCCTGCCTCTTCCTACCTCTTCCCTTCCTCTATCTCCAACCACTCTTAACTCTTACAGTCTCAAAACAACCTACCTGTCTAGTCGGTCTCATATACTCTACCTCCCCTACATCTTCTACTAGCCATTCTTACTTTCCTTTCTTGTTTCCAAACTCCTATACAACTAGATCCTACCACCCACTTTAAATAAGCATCTGCCTAACTATTAACTCATTTTGCTCTAAGCAGCTAAAATAATAGTGTAATTAGTCACATTTTCTTCTGCTAATTGTTTAAAACCTTGTTTGTAACAACTCACATACTTGTCTGCCAATTGTTAATACTCTGTATAATTGAATTGCCTGAGGAACTTTTTTTTATCTCCAGATCTCTGCTTGTAAGATCCTACAGCAGATTGTTACTACTATGTTACTAAAATTTAATAAATTGTTTTCTAGTCCAGAGGAGCTTTTCTCCCCAGGTCTCTGCTGAAAATGAGCCAAAAGCTCAGCCAGACTAACTCGGTTAACAAATGTAAAATAAATAAAAAAATAAAAATAAAAAATGTATTCCTACATCTGTAATCACCACTGTCTTCGTGAAGCAAACTGGTCACGTTTACAATGTAGTAGAACTTGACTGGTAACCAGACTCCCCCTCCAGCTACAAAGTCAGTATTTTCAGCAATCATTCCTCATTCCTTAATTCTCTGCTGTGTAGTTTGTCCCTTCTTGAGAATACTTTTCCATCCTTCACCTATTTGTTAGTTTTCCCTGCTTCCCCATATTCATTCTGTTTTGCCTCATTCAGATACTGTGAATCCAGTAAGTATCATAACTTGATACATTATCTAACACATATCCACATACTAACATACAATCACAGGTCCACTACAATGGAATGAAACGCTATTTTGATTTTTTACTCTGTATCCAAGGACATGCTCACAGCTCAGTAACATATTTATGTTACAGAAAACATGTCATCTATGGAGGTTTTGTTGATAGCATTATCACAGCCTTAATATCAAAGTCTGTTGCTATCAACCATACACTATGCAGTTCAGATATACTGTAATATGCAAGAGAATGTTATAAACTGGTGTAGGGAATGCGTTTCATTCTTGGAGTGCTTATTTTTCCACAGGTTGTGTAATCCTGAGAGTTAATATATTAAGTAAGGGGGTAGTAAGGGATGCAGGAAGGCTCAATACCCTTATTTTTGTTATTTTTTGCCCCTATTTAATGGGGATTTCACTTGTGTGTTGTGGCCTTGATATTTAGACATGCATCCCACAAGTTAAAATATGTTTATTTAAACTCCTTTATTGCATCTAAATAATATTACCATTGACATTTAATCCTCAAGTTTACTAACAGTCAAGATAGTTATACCTAAAAGAAACAAAAAACAGATGGGCTTGCAGAAACCAGCATCATAACTTTTATTATTTATTTATTTATTATTTATTTATTTATTTACATTTGTTGACTGGGAGTGTCCGACTGGACATAGGTCCATTTTCAGCAGAGGCCCGGGGAGAAAAGCTCCACAGTTAAAATAAACAGACAATAGTTACATTGGATTACATAGCGATTAACAATTTAACATAGCAATTACTTACAACATATTTACAGATGAAGAACATAGTACATCAGTAGACAACTAGAATCTTTATCTGTGAAGTACATAACAGACATTAACAAATGTTACAATAAGAAGTTCCTGCTGTATAATAAGTACTAGGCTTATGAGCATCTGAGCTTGCTATAATCAAGGTAGTTAGTGGAGTGGAAAGAAAGGTGGTGGTTGGATGGGGTGGGTGATATTAGAGTGGGAGTTGCAAGGGCATAGCCAGCATGTTTTAGGTGCGCTTTTAGTAAAGTTTTGAAGTGGGTGCATGATGGTACGGAGGTAATTGTGGGTGGGAGGGAGTTCCATAATTTGGCTATGGTGCAAGAGAATAGTGCTTCACCAGCAGAGTTATTGGCTTTAGTGATCTGCAAGTGATTTTTGTTGCTGAATCTTAGTGGTCTGATGGTGCGATAGGGTTGGAGTAGATTCTGGAGGGATGGGACATTTAGAGGATGGTTTACTAGTTTGTGGGCGAGTGAGAGTTGATACCACTGAAGGAGGTGATGGAGTTCAAGCCAGCCCAGTTCAGCAAGTGAGAGACAGTGGTGACTACGGTAGGATGCCCCTGTGGCAAATTTGGCAATTTTGTTGTAGCAGGTCTCTAGCTTGTTTAGATCACATTGCCTTAGGTTGGTATATATTGGAGAGGCATAAAGTAGGGTGGAGATAAGGTGGGAATTTGCTATTGAAATCTTTGCTGCTTTGGTGAGAAGTTGCTTATTTCTGTATAATGCTCCTAGTTTTTTGTGGACTTTTTTTATGGTCATGGATATGTGAATGTCAAATTTTAGTTTATTGTCTATTTCCACTCCTAGCAATTTGGTTGGGTATATAGTGGTGTTGTCTTTTGCTGTGATGTTAAAGTGAGAGTTGTTTTGAGTATGTTTGGTGGGTTGGAAGATGAGTAGTTTAGTTTTGTTTGGGTTGAGTATTAATTGGGCATTGGATAACCAAGTTTCAACAGAGGAAAAGGCTTCCTGTGTGACTTTTTGCAGTTTGGGTAGGGACTAGGCTGAGCAGATGATGGCTGAGTCATCTGCGTATTGTATGAGTGTGCCATGTTTGGTGGCAGAGGCTAGATTATTGGTGTAAACAGAGAAGAGTAGGGGTCCCCAAGGATGGATCCTTGGGGAACCCCTATGGAGACAGGTAGTTGGGGAGATATGTCATTCTGCCATACAATGGATTGCTGGCAGTCAGACAGGTAACTTTGAAACCAGTTGGTGACTGATTGAGAGAAGGATAGGTTATTGAGGACAGAGATAAGTTGTTTGTGTGGGACCATGTCAAATGCTTTAGATAGGTCTAGCAAAGTAGCAGAGGAGATATAGCCATTGTTTTTATGCTGAAGGATAGTGTTAGTAAAGGAGAGTAAGGCAGTGGTGGTGCTATGGTTTGGTTGGAAACCATGCTAAGTACTGGAAAGGAGGTTGTTTGTAAGGAGGTAGTCTGAGACCTGAGAGTGTATGCATCTCTCTAGTATTTTGGAGAGTGGAGAGAGAATAGCCATGGGTCGGTAATTGGTTAGTTCTGTGGAGGGTCCGCCTTTGTGGAGGGGAATTATATGTGATACTTTCCACAGTGTAGGAACGTAACTTTCTGACAGAGATCGATTAATCAAGATGGATACTGGGTAGGCCAGAGCATCAGCTGCGATTTGTAGGTATTCACTTGGGAGGTTGTCTGCTGCTAATTTGGTGGGTTTAAGTTTAGTTAAGAGTTTTTTATGTTGGAGGTAGGTACAGGAGAAAAAGAGAAGGCAGTGGGGAGATTACTAGTTGAAGGTATGGGTTGGAGGGGAGGGGGGTTGTGTTGTTTAGCTAGTGATAGTATGGTTTGGGTGAAGTGTTTGATGAATGAGGTAGCAATATTTTCAGAGGAGTGAGGGATGTTAGGAGGAGGGGTACTGACTTTACCTGGGTGGAGGATGGAGTTTATGGAAGACCAGAATTGTTTGGGGCTGTGTTGTGAGGAGTCCAGGGCAGACTGGTAGTATTGGAATTTGTCCTGTTTTATTAGCTTTTTGACTCTATTGTGTAGTTCTAGGAATTTATGTCTAGTTGAAGAGGTTTTTGTTTTGCGCCTGTGCTCCCAGGAGTAATCCCCGTTTTTCATTTCTGACTTAGTGGTTTTCTGTAGCCATGGGGAGGGTTGTGCTTTGGTTCTGGAAAGTCTTATGGGGGCATGGTAATTAAGGGTGCTCAGGAAGGTAGTATTAAAAAATTCAACTGCGTCATCAAGACTTGAGGTACTTTAGAGGATGCCAGTTACATTCTTTGAGGGATGAGATGAATGTGAGTGGGTTAAAGTTTAGTTTTTTACGTATTTGACGGTAGATGACAGGTTTAGCTTGGTATAGGTATTTTTTGAGTAGGAATGTTGGGGAGTGATCACTGAGGCTATCTGATAAGCAGCCTGTTATATATGACTGGGGGCTCTTACTGACTAGTATCCAATCCAGGGTAGTGTGCTTGCTGGAGTTTTTATTTATCCTGGTTGGCGACTGGACTAGTTGGGTGAAGCCATGAAGGTTTACATGATGGGTTGGATGATTGCCAGAACAGGATTGCCAGTCAATATTGAAATCACCTAAAATTATAGTTTATTGGGGGAGATGGTGGGTAGACCAGCTGAGGAGGTTTTCTAGTGGAGGGATGTTTTGGCCAGGTGGGAAGTAGCATCCAATTATGTTGATGGTTTTGTTTTGGTTTATTTTGAGGTTGGTATATATTATTTCTTCATTGTCTATTTGTGGAGCTGATGAGTTTAAGATCTGGATGTTTAGATGCTGCTTAAATATAGCTACACCGCCTCCTTTCTTGTTTAGCAAGTATACTCTTAGTATGCCGTAACCTGTAGGGAGTATTTGCTCACTGGTAATGTGAGGTTTTATTCAGATTTCTGTCAGGATGACTATATCTGGGGAGTACAAGTCTATGGTGGCATGGAGTTCATGGACTTTGTTGGATATACTTCTAATATTTAGGCTTAGTAGAAGGAAGTCACTTGGCTTTCTATTGGCTGTAATATGGGAGACGTTGTGGTTTCTAGTCTGATTATGAGGATTGGGGTTGGAGATGGTAGGGCCAGGGTTGGGGTGGATGTCACCACTTAGGGCTAGTTTTGATATGCATGAGGTTATTAGTTTTCTCAGTTTTTGAATGTGTTTGTTTATAAGGGAAACTTTATGATTGTGCTCTGAGAGTAATAGGTATGATGAGAGGGTTACTATGTTAAGCTGTAGGAATGCTTTATGTTTGAGTAATATAGTTGGTAGAATATGTGGGGGATGCATAGGGATGGTTTTTGAGTTGGTGGGAGGGGGAGCTGAGTGAGGGTGAGACATGAGTGGTGGTGTGAGTAGTAGTACAGTGGTAGTGATTGAGTGGGGGAATGATGGAGCTTTGGTAGGATGTAAGATATGCAAGGAGAGTGCATGCAGTGAGCATAGGTAAGGTATGCTTGTACATGTTAGTATTAAATCCTCTGCTGCCTTGACTAAGCCTTCAGATGACTTTCATATAAAAACTTCACAAGATAAAAACAAATAACACACACACACACACACACACACACACACACACACACACACACACACACACACACACACACACACACACACATTCATGATGTGAGAAATGTCCTTTTCCAGAGGCTGAAAATCCCCCCAAGATTGCACCAAGCAGTATGGAATACATTTTCAAGGAGAAGACAGTTCAAATTTCAAGAATAAGAAATAAGGAAAAATTAATAATTTCTAACATTACCAACAACAGCAGCAAGAAATAAGCAACAAATATGGCACTAGGGTTGATATACCAGTCATAATAAATTATGAAAATGATGACATAATCATTATAAATATTTCTGTAACAGATTTAACAACTTCTCAGTCAATTTTAAATTATGGTTTGAAATTTGCACGCAAAGATTACCAAGACTTGTCAAAGGGACACTGAATATTTTAGACTTTCAGAGAAGTTTCATCTTTTATATTATTTTTGTGCAGAAAATAAGGACAATATTCGTATGAATGAAATTAATGAGTTGGACTGTAATGAGGTTATTGATAACAGTTCTAATGAACATTTTCATACTTGTATGTCTAGTAATGAAGATGCAGTAAATGCAGTGATACTTCTAGGATTAAAAACCTCAACAAAATGTATTCCCCTTCTAGTAATTTTACTGGTAAACAGTTTTCCACCAAGTTGGACTTCTCAGTTGAAAAGCTTTTTATAAGTTATATAGAGACAAGGGAATAGATTATATTTTAAGGAAAGGTGAATGGATTGCTTTAAAATAATGAAATGAAATGATAAATTCATTTTATAAAGCTTCATATAAAGGTAATAACAGTTATGAATTATACTCAATATCCAAGAATGTGCTATAAACATTTTACATGATGATATGGACAAGGCCGTGCTTATTTTACTTTTATTGAATAAAGATTTTATATTAGCTTATTTCACAAGGGAACACAGATTAAGCAAGAGTGAATATAAAACTGCTAGATTTTATTGCTTGCTGTAAGTTCATAAGAATCTGTATGAACCCCCAGACAGACCCATTATATATTCTTATGATTATTTTTTTTATAAATAGGAATCATCTTACATGATTATTTAACTCTGTGCAGCAGTGGTGCAGTGGTTAGCACTGCTACCTCACAGCAAGAGGTTCTCCAGTTTGATCCTCGGCTGGGGTGTCTTCTGTGCGGAGTCTGCATGTCCTCCCTGTGGTCGTGTGGGTTTCCTCCAGCTGCTCCGGTTTCCTCCCACATCCCAAACACAAGTGGATTGGATACTCTACATTGGCCCAAGGCGTATGTGCATGTGCTTGCCTTCCGTGGAAGGTTGGACACCAGGCTGGCAACTCGACACTGTAAAACTCCACTGCCAATCATGAGCGGACAGGTGATCCAATGTGGTGACCCCTAACTGGGAAAAGCTGAAAGAAAAAGAAGATTAAAGGATACACGAGATTTTTTCTAGATAATATATTTAGATATTTGGAGTGATAAGCTGTTATTGAATAGTGTTCCATGTCAACAGTTTCCTTCTCACTAATGTACATGGAATACAGGTATTGAGAGTTTTTACTGGGTAGATATCACCCTAAGTACAGAATTAATATATTTTGTTTATACAAACGACTTGTTTTTAATGAGCTGTTCCAAAAAAAAAAAGGTACTGCAATGTGTCTGCTTTTTGCCATAGTGTATGCTAATCTTGTAATGGGATTATTTGAAAATGAATATTCATGTATTTATAAAGAGATATGTGGTCAGATACTATAGACATTATTGATTAATCTTTTTTTATATACTGTGGGCAAAGTCCCACTTTTATCAATTATATACACAAAATGAAAGAGCATTTTTTGTATGTTTATTTAAAATACATAAGCAATGTAACCTTGTAGAAAAAGCAAATAAATGTTTATATGGGACAAATTGACTCCCCACATTTGATTTTTCCCTGTACAATATAATGAAATATTGATTCATGGCTGTAGAGTCAAAAAGATGCTTCTGTGAAAGTAGTACACAATTTAATTTTTGTTTTAAATAGAGGACGTGATGAGAGCAAAGTCAAGACTTATTTTAAAGTGAATACTATGATTAAAGTACATAACCTGATTCGTAATAGATGGAAATGACGGAATGCATTTTAGAAATAATGAAAGGGATACAGACTTTGTGATAGAAAACTAATTTAGTAATCTTTTGGGAAAATAGACTTAAAATGGATACTTTAACTATAACCCTATCGTATCTTTGAAAAAAAAGTGTAAAAGTATTCAGGAAATGTTAGTCCACAGCCAGTTTAAACAGCCAATGGGTAAGAGTTGTTGTTGTCTTTCGGCTTTTCCCAGTTAGGGGTCGACACAGCGGAACTCCGGTCCGCTAATGATTGGCAGTAGATTTTCACGAACGCCGAGGTGCCAGCTCAATGTTCAACCTTCAACTAAGGCATGCCTATTTACACATGTTTTTCGAACGCCCACCCAACCGCGGGGAGGAGCCAATGGGTAAGAGTACAGAATGTAATTATAAATACTTCATTAGATAATGAAAGTTAGCTTTTGATTGGTGGCTTCATTGCATGATAGGATATATTTTTATCATATGGATTTTTACAGGCCTCCTCTAAAGGCTTTGCCAAGGTGCCACGGGATTTAACAAGTTTTGGCATTGGTTTCTGCAACCTAGTCTACTGTTTTATAAATGTAACCATCATATTTCAGTACATTGAAATGTCATTCAAATACTAATTTCACCAGGTACAAACACATTCTACAACTGTAGAATAATTTTGCATTAAAATAAAACCAACTTTGAAATTTCTGAACAAAAAATTCGATGAATTCTCAAAAATAGTACTCATAACACTAATAGGGCAGTACAAGGGTATTCAGAATCACTTGCACATACCCATATCTTGAAGTCTGAGCACAACAAAGCCATCCCATTTAACCTGAAAAACAATACATCAGTTATTTGTCTTCTAAACATTATATTATCCTCAAATGTATTTTTACATACTTGCCAGAGGAGCCATTTTGAGCTACATACTTTTATTTATGATGTGAAGTTCCTAAGGCAAAAAGACTCTCCCTTCTGGTCCTACTCTGCCACTATTTCAGTTACATCAATCCCTCTCAAGGATATTCTTAACTTTCATTTGTTTGCAATAGTATTTTGGCAGCTAGTAGAAAAATACATTCTATTACATAGATTTTTTTTTTTACGCTGTTCAAACATTTTAATAAGCCTTGCACTATTCTGCAATACCCCTGCCACCAGATTTGCCAACGTCTGTAAATGTAAACCTAATCTTGAAAAAAAAATCTTCTCTCACACTTCCAACAGTGACTGTCCATGTTTGCTTGGGGGGGGGGATACATGTTCATGCTGAGTGCGGTTGTCCAACTGACAACAGTGTAATGGCTTTATCACAGAATGCCACTTTCAACAAACAGATGGTGTTGCCCTTTCTCCAGTATTGTGAAACCAAGGAATTGGTGTGTGTTTAGATATATATATATGGTGTCTCCCATTTTAAGCATATGTTTGCTGTGTTTACTAAAGCACATTATCTTTCATAAATTTGTATTCAAAACCAAGTAAAAGTTTGGGCTGTATGTTCTGTATTACTTAAGGAGAGAAGTAGCGGCAACTCTTCCATTAAAGCAATGAATATCTACTTCAATAACAAGTTCTGTTTATGTGCTTGCAGTTACATTTACAAAATACAGCTTTATTCATTCTATATCATCTTAAGCATCACTGAACAAATGACCAGTAACACACAGATCTAAACATCATGTAGCCTGCTGTCATGCTTTCAGCGGACTTTTGCCATTGGACAAGAGTTCTAAAGGTTCAAAACTCTTCTTGAGTCATGACTCTACAAAATACTTTCAGCTTATTTAGGGCACACCTTCCCATTTTTTCTACCAAGTCAGTACCCGTATCGACTATATTTAACAGGTGCTACATTTTCCTCATTCACAAACTGTCAAGTGCATCATGAAATATGCTAGATAATACATATTGAAATTGCAATCTTTTTTTCAGTCTATGCTTCCTCCTTGAAGTCAAAAACTGTGCCCCCTGACGTTGAGTATGAAAGATGCACATTTATCTTTCTCTTTGTAGGTCTTATCCAGACCCCAGAGCAATGATCAAATCTCAGCTTTGATCTTAAAATTTTCAAACCAAACAGGCATGTCTTCTTTGCATTACAGTCAATGCCTGACCAGTCAAGAACATTCTATGGACTATTTTCACATGAAGAGCAGACAACCCTGTCCAGACATCCATTTTGTCTTGCATATAAATTGTGCCTTTCTTTCTCAGGCACACCAATAATACAGACACTCTCCTTCTTAGCTCTATGTCCATAATCTAGTTATTCTTTTAAATACCTCTAACTCAAACAGCAAATAAGTATACTGCTGTCTTATATTGGAACCATATGAAATAATCAAGAGTTCCATAATACAGAGATTGAATGGCTGAAAAAAAAATAAATACAAAAATAGACAAGTCCAAAATGGCCATTTCTCAAAAAGGAGAGCAAACCATCCAGCACTCAGGATCAATGCTGAATGTGTGGAGAGAGTTAAGAGTACAAAATTCCTGGTTATACACAGAGGATCCCTTGTGGTTGGGAAACAGCAGCCAACTGGTAAAGAAAGCGCACACATGCTAAACTTCCTCCTCATTCTTTCCACCTTCTACAGAGGTGCAATAGACAGCATTCTCACCTGCAACTCCACAGTGTGGATTTGAAGCTGCAGAGTTACAGAAAGGACGGCACTACAAAGAGTGGCAAGGGTTGCAGAGATGGTAACAGGTTCCAGTCTTCCATCAATACAGCATCTTTATTCTGCAAGAAGCATCCAAAAGTCCACCAAAATAATACAGGACAACATGCATCTTATGCATGGAATGCTTAAGCATCTGGCTTCGGGCAGGAGATATCTCAGCATCCACTGCAGGACTACAAGATTCAATAACATTTCCTACCCTACAATGATTATATTTCTGAATCAGCCACTAGTCCCAGGAGTCTGGACACACAATTCAATTTTTATTTACTTGTGCAATATATATTTACATATATTCCAAGTGCAATATTTATTTATTATATCCACAGTATTGTGTAACCCACTCAAGTGCAATATTAGGCAAATAACTTGGGCATTGTTCAATCTGTAGTGTGTTTTGTAATGTAACTCAGGGGATGGTATTTTTTTGTATAAGTGTGTTGGTAAATGTCTCTGCTGTTTCTTGTGTGTACTGGGAGTAGTACTGTATTTGCTAGTTATGTTTATTCCTCTAGTCTTATGTGTTGTTTCACTCTCCTTTGTAATCTCAAGAATTCAGCTGATGCACGAAATTTAATTTAGGCTACACGACAAAGTTTACTTTGACTTTGAATATTCTCTTTTCTCCAAGGTATGGCAATCTCAGAGTAAGTTCAGGGGCAAGAGGGACATGCCCCCTGTAAGAAATAATTGTTAGAAATTCATTCTTCTGCATTTCTGATTTTTTTTTTTTGGCATGTCGGCACTCAACATTTTGAGTACCGGCATTTCAGTAGGGAGCCATTTTAATTACTTATTCTGGTTCTGCAGCTTCCCAATGGTACCAACACAAATTCAAGTCTCTGACAATTTCTGACTCTCTGCACCTGTCTGGTCAAATTGAAATTATATCTAGTAGTAAATCATTTGTGGATGAAGGGACTAAACTAGCAGGTAAAGCCATGTGAGTGCATAATACTGCTGAGAGGTTTGCCTACTAGGCCAGGCCAGTTTATGTTTAGAACAATAAGAATGCAGTATTTCTAACTTTTACAACTGCAAATGCCAATTTAAGGTCCTCCAAGTCTTTAGTAGTGGATGAGGGAGAGAAGTAGGACTCAAAGATCGATCTTTGGGCTTTTTCCTAGAAGCACTTGTGCTACTAGCCACACAGGGGAGTGCAAGCATAGGAGGTCAGAACAACAGATCACGGCAGTTTAGTAGTATGTTACCTATTACCAGTACCCCACAAGAAAGAGATTAGAAATGCATCTTACATTTACACAAGAAAAATGTATGCAGATTTACAAATTATTTTACTGGAGCACCAAACCCTATCCTTGACTGTTAAGTCTGCTATGATGCTATTTATCCCCCTCCAATGTTATCTGAACCTACCCTATTCTTCAAAGAACCCTTTTAAATAACATCATTCCACGTTACAATACAGATACCTAGGTCTTACCAGGGATCCAATGCTATAAAATTTAAGCATTAGCAGAGCTATAAAACACTGAATGACCTAAGACTATGCTACAGAAATGTACACCATCTCTCCCCTGCAGCTCTTAAAGCAACAGTAAAAGATGAACTCTTACTAAACTGAAATACATCTTTCTCTTAATGTCCCTTAACTATAGCATCACTACACAACTCCTGCAAGTTTCACCTGACAAATTTTCTAGGCTCATCTTTTTCATTTTACATATTAACTGTCTTCCAGTTACTGCCAGGACAAATATCATCTTGGCTACCTTTCTCTTCAAATAAAGGAAAGATACTATCCTTTAGAAAGAGTATGTACTCCAAAGAAAGTAATGCACTTATACTCGGCATCATTTTAGTTCAGCAAAATATCTAGCTAATTTTCTGAAGTATGCCCAGCCTGCCAGAGCTGCAGGAATGACTGTAAAGAAAGGAATGCAAGTGTTTCAAGGGCAATGGGTAATGTTCTAACATACCTGCAATCAATACTCGCCTTAGCAAGTTTATATTGTAAAGTGCCTCCTGAGCGGCTAGCATTTCCTATCCTATTCGGTATGTTATATTTTATTTTATTCTTTATTTTACATTTGTTAACCGGTGGTGTCTGACTGAGCCAAAAAGGCCCTTTTTCAGCAGAGGCCCGGGGAGAAAAGCTCCACAAAGAAAAATTACAGATACATTTAGTTATTTAGACATGATCAGTATACACACAAATTACAAAAGACATGTTTTTACAGTGGTATGCAGCACATCAACAGTTACAGTGGAGTGAACAAACAAAAAAATATTAATTTAAAAATAAAGGTAATTAATAGATTTGTGGTGTACAGCTGAAATTTGGAACATAGGTAGAATACATACATAGTACACAGGTACAGTACATACATTGTAGATTAGCCAGTGTTTATGAGTAAGACTGAAAACTATTAATCAAGTGCTCTAGATTTGGTATGTATATGCTATCCGCTTCCACTAGCCTGGGGAGCAATCATGCACTGCCAACTTTGCTTGAGATGTTGCCTGATGAGGTCTTTAAAGGAGGCTTTGGATGATGTGTTTTGAATGCTAGTGGGGACAGAGTTACATTTTTTAGCCACTGAACTACTATATAGTGCATCTCCCAAGCTATTGTAGCTGTTGGTGACTTCTAGTAGTAGTCTGCTTGATGATCTAAGAGGCCTTTTGGCTGAGTAATGTACTAGGTTTTTGAGGGCAGGACACTTATTGGGGAGGTAATAGATAGAATGACAGAGGCAGAGCTGATTGTAGGTTAGGAGGTTGGGCAGTTCAAGCCAGTGGAGCTGTCTCAAAGCAGTACAGTGGTGAGTTCTATATGAGCAATTTGCAGCAAAGTGGGCAATTCTGTTATAGCAGGCTTCCATTTTGCTTAGTTCAGTTTTGTTGAGATTAATCAGAATGGGAGATGCATAGAGTAGGGTGGATAGAAGCTGGGAGCGAGCAATGGCTGATCTTGTGTTGTTGGTAAGAAATGGTTTGATACGGTAGAGTGATCCTAGTTTGGCATGTACTTTTTTAATAGTTAAGTTGAGAGGACTATCAAATTTTAGGTGGGAGTCTATGGTTATTCCCAATAGCTTAGCCTGTGCCACTGGAGCGATTGGAGTAGCATTTGTGGAGTAGATAGTGAATTGACTGTTATCAGTGTTTTTGTTAGAACTGGTTATAATCATAAGCTGAGTTTTCTTTGGATTGAGGATAAGTTGGGCTTTGGTAATGTAGTTTTCAATGTCAGAAAATGTTAGCTGAGTTGTTTGCAGGAGGGTGGGAATGTTTTGTGCAGCACAGATTAAGGTAGTGTCATCTGCATACTGTATGATAGATGCATGCTGTGTGGAGGTATGGAGGTCATTTGTGAAGACTGTGAATAGTAGTGGTCCTAAGATAGAACCCTGTGGGACTCCTATAGTTATGGGCAGCTGAGGAGAGAGAGAATTTTCCCATTTCACAGCTTGGTACCTTGTCAGTTAAGGAGCTTTGGAACCAGGTAAGAGTGGAATCTGATAGGTGATATTGGTTTAGTTTGTTTAGCAGGATTTGGTGTGAGACTGTGTCAAATGCTTTGGACATATCCAAAAAAAAAAGAGTTGACACCTGTAGGCCTTCATTTTTGAGACGGTTTACTGTGTCTGTGAAGCAGAGAAGGGCTGTAGTGGTACTATGGGCAGGTCTGAAACCATGGTGAGTAGGTTACTATATGTTGCTGTCTAGGAGATAGTTTAGAATCTGGGTATGGATGCATTTTTCTAGGATTTTGGACAGGGGGGAGAGTAAAGCAATGGGTCTGTAGTTATTAAGTTCAGTGCAGGTCCCGCCTTTATGTATGGGTGTAACATAGGATATTTTCCAGAGTTTGGGCACATAGTTTTCAACAATTGATCTGTTTATGAGAGTGGAGACTGGGATAACAATAGCATCTGCTGTGAGTTTCAAGGAATAGCTGGGGAGTAGGTTGGCTGCTGTTGATGAGGTTTTTAGTTTGAAGAGCATGCTTTTCATTGAAGTGATGGAAACTGTTTTGAGGGTAAAGCTTGTATTAGTGTTATTTGTGTTGGGGGGGATAGTGAGGAAGGAACTGTCCTGTGATACTAAGGACAGAATTGAGTTCACAAAGTGGGAGCTGAATTGTGTTTCGATGGGAACTTTAGTGTCAGGGATGGTTGGTTTGGGGGTAGCCTTTTGGGTGGATTTTAGTAGCTGGTTTACATTTTTCCAAAATGTTGGGGGGTTGTGTTGGTATTTAGTTTGTAATGTTGTGTAGTAGGATTTTTTGTCCAGCCTAATGCATTTTTTGCACGGTTGCGCAGTTCTTGGTACTTGGTTAGGCTTTGTGTTTCTTTGTTTTTTTGATAGTAAAGCCAGGCAGTGTCTCTGGACATGAGGATTTGTTTGGTTTATTTACTGAGCCAGGGGTTTGTAGAGGTTCTAACCTTGATTTTACGCAATGGAGTGACAGTTTCTAGGTGTTGTAGAAATGTTTTATTGAAATATGCTACAGCCTGGTCAAGTGGGAGGGTTTTTAGGGGGGTCCAGTCACAGTTACAGAGTAAATATTGAATATTTCATACTTTGTATCCCTCTTATTTACTATTGTACTACCATTAAGGGTCTTTGTTAATTTTTACTGTTTATTTTCATCTTATTTTGTTGTATTTTACTGTTAGTTTACAATTGTATTTTGATATCCTATTTGTGCTTCTTAGGGTGTTCATGTCATGGATGAACAGGGTCAGCCAGCCAACCTACTCATTAATCAAAGAGTTAAATAAAATACAAAATAAATATTGCAAAGGTTTGTACACGCCAGTGTTTATTAGTTATTCTACATTTAATATGGAATTGTTGCCATTTCTGTGCTGCATAGAGGGGGTTTAAAGATCAAAAGATAACATGTTTACATCCATTTTTATGTTGTGTAAGTAAATAGTGCTCTCCGATATTTTTGTTTGAGGGGGGTTCTTGAAACATTTAATTTTAGTTGCTAGTTCCCCTCTTTGTACCTGTATTTGGCTTTATTCTTGGACAACAATTTTATGGGGATTATAGTTTGCTTATTTCTTTACCGACGTGTCATTATATTGTGTTTTTTGTCTGTGTGTATGTAACCATTTTACACTATAGTGTTGTTGGTCCTATGATTTCATTTACAAATTGTATTTTTATTTTTCAGCTGCGTTTGGACAAACCTATAGCTTTTAGTTTTTGGGTTAGGTCAATACATTCTGAAAATGTTGCATATGCTTGAGTAGATGTAGTGATTGAAAAATTTTAGCTGTGTGTGTTTGTGTGTGTGTGTGTGTGTGTGTGTGTGTGTGTGTGTGTGTGTGTGTGTGTGTTGAAAACTCCTACATGGAAAGATAAGCTGCAGTAGAACTGTACAAAATAGGTGGAGAAACCTGCTTTAGACACATTTACTAAATGTGTATTTTGATTTGATCAAAGAAAAACAAATAATTTAGTATATCTGGGGGTTTTAATATTGCTGCACTGACTGAAAGATTTAAAGGCGAAGTTGAGTCAGGTGTAGTAAGCTGCATTTTACATTTAAAAATAACAAAAATGAGTGCTGGCAGCAGAAAGAACATGGTATGTGATACCAAGAGAAAAAAAGCACAGTAACTTAAAGGCCTATAAAGATGGTGTTGTGAGATAGAGAGAACAATTCAATATTCAATTTCATTGTGATGAAATAGCAAGTCAAGTGTGTCCTGCTTTATCAACTGGACTGTTGGGAAGTTAACTGACTTTTAGAGTTAGCTAACAGGAAACTTCCAAAATGAACACCATTTAAATTTTTAAACCATGACTATCTGTTGAATGACACTGCTGACTTTAACATTTAATATCTTTGTAAGTTTTTGCCAAGTTTATGCCCAAAGGAAACCTTTGAGCCGTATCACCAATACGATGGGAGACTTAACATGGTCCCTCAATAAGTAGACTTTCTCCACATATCCCAGTGGAAACTTATGATCACCCATTCAAGTCCACTTTTAAAGGTTGCTAGGTAAGTAAGTACTCTGCTTGTTAGGTAATAGCAAAGAGTTGCCCACTTCCACGCCAGGAATTGAACCCGAGACACCTGGATGAAAACAAGGAGTCCTAACTGCTAGGCCATATGGAAAATGAATAAATATATTTAGATGCACATATTTTAACTGTTTTGTGAGTCGTACATGAACAATGCATTTCCTCATTTGAGGCACAGTGCTTCTGATCATTCACAACCTATATATAGGCTTAGGCATCAGGTAGACAAGCTGTACTCCAAGACTAGCACACCTTCAAATTTTCCATACCTAAAATAGGAAAGATGTTGTGCCACTGTTCAGAAAATTCAAAGATTCAAAGCTGAGCTAATCTAAAGGAAAAGTTCATTTGTCTGGTATATAAACTATAGATATGGCAGTGGTCAATACTACTATGCAATGTGATGTCAGTTTAGTCCCCCATGTCTTTCGTCTTCAAGAGAAAAAATAAATCTGTTCACTCAAGTTTAGGAATCTATTTGTAATTAAAAGCACTATGTATTTATTGCTTCTGATACACTGTTGGTCTTCCAAGTTGAAGCACGGGTACTACCTCTGCTCTACCTGCCTCATGATGGCTCCAATAATTTCTCTTTGGTCTGAGAATTTTCTCAAAGCTCCCTAATGATACCTTTAAACAGGAAAACAAATACAGAAGGGCGTATCTTAAGTACCCTTAAGAGTGGACAGCCTTTAACGAAGTTGCTACTTGTGTCATGCATGTTTCTATATGCATCTAAAGGCAAGCTATTGTGTTACAAGTCCTGCAAAACAGCATGGCCAGGCCACTTAGGACACCATTTGTTATGAGACCGATTTTCCCTGAGAAATACAAAATACCTATTCTGGGGAATGGAAGCCATGTTCCTCTTCCAGGTGTTATCTGACAGTTTAACCGCACCACCTTGGCAGCTCTTCTGGCACTTGATCTACTATGCTGCCATGGCTCATGGCATTAATTTGTAGCAAATCAACCATGTTAGAGTGCTACTCCTAAATAGTTCAGTTATTGTCAAGCATCAGTCAAAGCTTTCTAATTGCATGCATTGATTGGGTCTGTAAGTGGCAGCTACTACTCATGCACTGAAACAGGAACTAGAGGTCATCCAGCTACAAGGTTAGACCATCACAATCCTCAGTCTGTCAGTTAAGTCGGTATCTATGAAAACATAGCCATCACATGTGCAGACGTTTTTTCAGTGACAACAAAGGTCATTCTTTTAAAGGAAGAATAATGCACTTGGTACTGATATTTAGCATGGTAGTGCTACACATCGAACTGCTCCATCTTCAAAAACGATTTTATCTTTGTTGAATTTTCTACATGGCTGCCCACAGAAACTATGCCGTCACATACAACAAATGAAGATTGTACTGGACAGAATTGAAGGCAGTAGGTTATATGTGAATTAAACTACAAGTTTACAACAACTGGGCACGTGATTACTGATCATCTTGGCTTCAATGACTTGGGTAACACAGGGAGACTGCTTCATTATTATATTCTTACAGCAGTGCGACACATTGAAGGAAATAGTTTGTAACCTTTTCAAGTAATGGCAGTAGTAAGGTATTTGTCTTGTACACCTGTTGCCCTTCTCTTTTAGGCTCACAGCACATTAGGTATTCATGGTGTTAGACGAGGCAATCTCTCAATGCTGTTTCTGAACAGACCCTCTCTGTTTCTCGCTGGGATATGTTTAGCTTTCTCTTTATTCTTGCCTAATCAGCAGGCTCAATATTCAGTGGCATGCAGTTTGCTACAACTAAATGTCTGTTTGAAGCATGCCCTGTGCTTCTGTTTTGTATGTCTAGTTTCACACTGAGGTCCGATAAGGTTTAAATTATGAGCTCTTTCTGCAGTGCACCAAAGCAAAGCTTCCCTAATACATTCAGACTGTATGGAAGCCTTGGTACAATATAAAATCATGTACTAACTATTGTAAAACAGAAAAGTAACATTTTAGATTCACATTAATTTCTATTTTTCACATGTATTAGTAGGATTCAATACCTCTCAAATGTCAAGATTTTCAGAAAATATCAAGATTTTTACCTCTCATTTTTTTGGTCTGCCGTTCACAGAATTTATACTTTTCTGACAAATTATTGAGGTTTGAAGTCACTAAATAATGACATATTTGAGTTTAAGACTTCAGCTCCTTCAGAAAATACATAATTCAAAATCTATTTTTATATAAACTTTCTAAGTTTATAGGAACAAATGTTAAACTCTATCCTTATTTTGGATTTTTGACCCTCCATTATTTCTGGCATTGTCCACATTTCTTGTGCGGAGAGGTTGAAAGGTAGGATACAGAAGCACTTTCTATTTTTTTTTTGCTACTCTCTAGAGTTCTACCATGAGGTAGCTGATGTGAGGGACTCGTGTCACCTCGAGGGTCTCCTATGAGCCCCCCACATGTTTTCCCCTCACACACAGTGAAAGCTACCAAGACTGGCTTCAAAAAAGTGCTGAGCTCATATCATTGGTCCCTGGCTGGCTGTCTCAAGATTCTGACTACTTGGACAGCTAACTGAAACCATTCCTTCAAATTGCAGATTAGGTGAGCTGCCATTAGTCAAATGGTCCCAATCTGCCCTCCAGCACCCAAGCTTCTATATAAACTGGGTTATCAGTTATAAAATTACAATTAAATCAAACAATTACATTACTACAGTATTTGCAAGACAGTGAAAATCTGCAAATCACACACTAACAAGAACACATTCATATTAGCAAACTATCAGAAAACTGATTCCTTTCCAGTTTGTCAGATCAGACTGTTAATAGTAAATGCACTATCCGTAGCTACTAAAGGTTATGAAAAAAGAAAAAATAACTACATACAAATGCTAAGAGAGAAGGACGGCATTGTAAGACAATCATCAGTGAAAGGCATGAGAAGCAGGTGATGAAAGGGTAGTGTAAGATGAACACAGTCAACAAGAAAAGGAAGGGGTGAGCTAGATAAAA
>NC_056747.1:436866238-436888738 GCF_019279795.1 Protopterus annectens | reverse complement strand
TCACTTGATTTGAACTGTGTGTATTTTACAACAAATCCTGTCTAAATACACTGGTACTGTTGTCCATTTGAGTGTTATTTGGTGGTTACTTAAGGATGGCACACTACATGAGCTCTGTCCTTACCAATAATTACTATGGGCAAGAGTGTAATGCAGAAGCACCATGATGTCTGTACTTCTTATATACATTTTGTATATACTCACATTATACAGACCAATACAGTATGCATCTTATCAAACTTATTACACGTACACTATAACCTTTACACAAAGTACAATCTTCTGTCTTCTACAGCACAGCATTATGGATCTAATGGAAAAATTAGAAAAAAAAGGCTCAAAAACATAATTTGTGGAAAAGTCACGCTACTACAGAAAAGCTGCATGTGGTATGTCAACTAACCACAGATATCACTGTAAAGATGGACCAGGACTCTGTCCTTAGGAGCATAATACAGATGTGGTGGTGAGAAAATGCGGGTGTGTGGGTATGTGTGTGCGCGTGTGCGTGTGTGTGTGTGTATATATATATATATATATATATATATATATCTATAGATATATATATATATATATGTGTGTGTGTGTATATAGATATATATATATATATATATATATATATATACATATATATATATATATGTGTGTGTGTGTGTGTGTGTTTATATATATATATATATATATATATATATATATATGGGTCTACCTGACATGGTCGACAGTTCATATGGTCGACAGTTTATTTGGTCGACAGTTCATTTGATCGACAAGCATTTTAGGTGGGGGGCTTCGCCACCCACACCCCCCAGTGTGGGGGGGCTGTGCCTCCCACCCCCCCTAACTATATATATATCAACTCCAGGGTTGCACAACATTGGGGAAGGGGGCAAATCTGCTTGTCGACCAAATGAACTGTCGACCAAATGAGTGTCAATTATATGAACTGTCGACCATGTGAAGGGGACCCATATATATATATGTGTGTGTGTGTGTGTGTGTGTGTGTGTGTGTGTGTGTGTGTGCGTGTATGTGTGTGCGTGTATGTGTGTGCGTGTATGTGTATGTCCATGTGTGAGAGGTGTCACAACAGTATTACTGTGACCATGGAGAGATTACATATGGAAAGAGGAGTACAGCTGCCTATTATCAACTCTTCAACTCTGCTGCAATAATTTAGAATGGAGAGTGTTTGTAGTTAGAATTACTGCATTCCTTCAAGATAGTCGCACTGTATTCCACTTTACCATTCTTCTTCAGAACCATAAACAATGTTTACTATTTATTTGATAATCACGTAATCAGACTGGCAAACTCTCCCTTCTCAGTCATGACTCAGGAAAAAGGCAGTAGTAATTCAAACAGTAGCATATTTAAATTTAGTAACTGATGCTAGCCTTTCTCTGACCATGTGACAAAATGTCATCTCTCATACTTAAAAAGCTAGTGATTTGGATTTTGCAGACCTAGAAACAGAAGTTAATGTTCAGGGACTTACTAGAGGTGGAAAGGTTTAAGCTGCCAAAGAAGCATCACTTTCCATGTGGACAGAGGTCACTTGTCACATCATTCAAATACAACCACAGTGTTAGCTGAAAAATCATTGTGCAAGCCATGGGAGACAGCTTTAATCATAAGGCGGAGCATTAGACTATTGTCATTATTCTGTACACAGCTTATTGTGAAGGTATATTAAGGAAGGTTAGGGTACAGCACCAAAAGATACCAATATTAAAATCCACGGCAGCACCTGAACAAGGAAGGTTTTAACAGACACATGCAGGTAACACCAGCAAACGGAGGTAAAACAAATCTATACCCCATTCTCAAAGTTAGGTTTTGATACTCTTTTGTTGTTTGTTAATAAATCACTGCAGTCAATATATGAACAAATGAATGTTCTGCAGCACATCAGCCTTCCCAAGACAAAATATTGCATGCTTTAATACCAAGAAAGTAGGCCCTTTATTGTTTACCACTTCGAGTGCTGTCAGACCCACAACTTAATGCAGTAATTAAAAATGTTTGAAAGTGAAAATGACCTCGTGATTCACATCTCAAAATATTAGCAGCTACAGTCCACACAGACCTACTTCATCATGGTATTAATGTATAAATCTCCAGAATGCATTAAAAGTGAAGGATACAGTTTGTAGTCAAGACCAGATAGTCTGAATCCTATAGTTGCTTTTTACATACTGTGCCACTATGATTAACTTATACAAGCTCCTTTTCTGCCAAGGAACATTCCATAATAAAGCAACTCATATTTATACACAAATACACATTTTCTCCCAGTTCTCTTGTTTGGCCCCGAGTACAGACAGACCCTCCTCCAAAGGGCTTCTACTTCCTCCACATACCTCAAAGATGAGGTTAGGTGACTTGTTACCATTCTAAGAAGAGTAACACATGAGGCCACATGATCTGTTAGCGTCCAGAAACCTATCTACAGCACAGTCCAAATGACAATTTTGGGCCTAATATAGACTAATTTCTTTCTATGATGAGCATTTTTCTACTATCCTCTGGCTCTGTACCACCATAGTGATGATCAAATACATGCATGCCAAGGTATGTACAAGCATCAAGGTCGGATTATCTTCACTACCTCCTCCCAACAAACAGTACCATTATGTTGAAAAGAATAAGCCCTTCACCAGAAGGTATCAGTTATTTGAGTGAAGGATTTTTGATGTTCTAATTCTGTCTTGCATTTTACTCCATCAGTTTCAGTAGCATTAGTGTAAAGTTAGTTTTACACCACTGTCCATCTTTAACCCTTCTTATATTGTTTGTTAGGTGATTTTTTTATGCATTTTGAGCAATGCTGACATACGAGTTAATAGCCTTTATTTTTTTCACACACTTTTTTTATGCATTTTGAGGAATGCTGACATATGAGGTAATAACCTTCAGATTACATTTTTAAGGGGACAACATTCTCTCTGGAACAGGATCAGAAAATGTCCCAGACTCAAACAAAAAACTATAATTACAAGGGCGCAAGTGAGCTAACAAAGGTGGTAACTATGCAGACTGAAGCATGCTTATTACTTATCCATTTAAAAGGTCTCAAATGTAATAATTCTATAGTCCTTACATCTTTATTCCTATATAAATGATATATCCCTCAGGAAAAAGGACAGTTATGCTTCTCTCTGGAGGAATGGGGCAATGCTTTATAAGATGGCATGCAGTTAGATTTTTAGCTAGTTAAATTTAGTGACAAGAAGGATCCTTCTTCAACAGAACAGATCAACTGAGGGACTTCAGAAGACTTGCTGTAACCTACAGAATCTAAAACCTTCCATCACAATGGATATAGCAGCAGTTTGATGCTAAGGTGTGCAATATCAACTGCATGAGCTTTGAAGCACTGCCCATGCTGCATACTGCAATGTTTCAGCATTAATATTCTTCCCTGATACAGTTAAGTGCAACATGCTTCACTTAACTTATTATACAAAAGTGGCTTGTAAACTACGGTTGTAAACAAGTAAATTTACATATGCAATGTACAACAGAACCTTAGACAAGGTTAAGCCATCTAACAGGTAAATTGCAGACGAGTATAGTACAGAAAGTTCAGCACAGGGTAAGACTTGAGAAAGACACGTGTGCTCAGAGCATTGTTCTAACCAGCTTCAGGGGAAAAAAAGGCCCAAAAGCCAGTGGAAAGCCAGCAGTGAATGTGGGTCAAAAGGCTGTCAACTCAGTCAGCATCTGCAAGTAGCTGGAGAGCTTGTCCAATGGTACAGGTGTAGTTGCACAACAATGGGGTAGGCATTTATATTCCAATCAAGGCAGGTGGGAAGAACACAGTCAGGATGAGAGGCTTGTCAGTGTTTGGAATGATGACAGCATTCAAACCAGCTTCGGTGCTGGGCACACTATTCTCCATAGCAAGCAATTTACTTGAGGAATAAAAAAGACCACCTCCACAAGAAATAAAGTGAGCAGGTATATGAAAATTAAGTCTAAGGAATGATTCAAGGTCTTCATGTAAATAGAAGTAGCTAATAATGGAATGACCTGCATGATTTTGTGACAGTGCTTACAAACATGTGCACAAAATACAATGAACTAGATGAACCATTCACTGATGCAAAACTACAGAAGCCCTTGTACTCAACAGCTGCTCTAATACAGAAAGCTCTTCTATCAAGTCTTTTCTGCCTGCAAGATGGACTGGTATAAATTTCACATGAAGGGTACTGCAGGAGGCATGCATTCTTGCACTCCCACTGTTAATTCACATCAGGTAGGAAGGGATATCAGGAAGGAAATCAAAGAAAAAAGTAAAGTAAAGAAAACAAAAGACACTGCAGTTTCCATATGAAGGCTAGTATGTGTGTGTGTGTGTGTGTGTGGGGGGGTAAGACATGATGCATTCTAATCAGATAATCTTACCAGCGTTCTGATTGTGTATGTCGAAACATCAGACACCCTATCAGAAAAGGAAAAGGCGGAACAGTTGACACAAAGGTATGTTACACGGTTTCTGATGGACTTTTTCTGTGAATATTACAGTAGATAATGGATGGTGTGAGTCATCAGCCATCCTCATCTACCACAGAACTGGAATAATCCACTATCAGCTCAGGATGAAGGCCCTACACAAAGAAATGCACGTCAGTAGCCGCCAGCTCATCTGTATTCCAGGACTGCTGCAGAAACTGCTCATTCTCTGGTCAGAAACTGCTCAGTCTCTGGTCGATCTACAATAGAGGAAATTATGCAGGTCACATGGATAAAACTGATTTTATACATTCAAATAACACAATTTGCAACTCATTTTAAGTAGATAAGCCAATACTATAGCAGCAGTAATATTATTATTAAAATAATAAAAGTGCAGATTACTAGCACTTCTAGATTAATTTTTTCAATTTTCATTAACAGTGCAGAATGCTGCCACTTCTAAACTAGTTTCTCTTTTCAGCCATTTTCTTACTCAGGGGAGCCTCTTGGCAAGTAAAGGCCATAAGGTATTTAACCAGTCTGTCAGGGGATGAATACAATCACATGCAAAATGTACACATACCTATGAGCAATACAGAGTAGCATGGCCTACTACCACGTCTTTGGGGTTTGGAATAAAAATGGCAATCCTGGAAAACTCCACACAGGAACAAGGATGTCAAGTCCACATGGAAGGTACCCCAGCCAAGAACCAAGAGCAGTGTGAAAGCAACATTGACCACTGCACCCCTGACAAACTCTGGTTTTCAATATGCAATTTTTTGTGTTAACTGCTCCACCTTTTCTATCCTTTTGATATGGTGCCTCATGGCCACAGAAATGCACAGCCTTGGAAAGGCATAGTTTTACAGCAATGAGATTTCTGCCTTTCATCTCTAGGGACCAGGGTCTAGTCCTGACTTGCTGTTACTGTGTGTGGATTCTGCATGTTCTCCCTGCAGCTATGTAGATTTTTGTCCCCATAATCCAGTTTGTTCCCACTTCCTGAAGGCATCTTGGCTGAAAAATTATAGTAAATTATCCAAATCAGCTCTCTCTCTCTTTTACACACAATGCAGGTGTGTGTCCTGTTGACATTAAATCGATGGTTCATAAGGCCAAAAGGTTAAACACTGAACCAAAATTATCACCCTGCAGGTAAGTGAATGGGGGACTCAAAGGAGAGTGTGGAACAATGGGGAAATCAGGGAATTCCATTTCTCACAGTACTGTAAACCTGAAGCTGGCATATTTAATTTACAGGGGGTATGGGGGTGCATGGGGGGCTTGCCCCTCTTCATAAAGGATTTGTGTTCTTAATTTAGCTTTTGATGTTCTGAAGTCTCAGTATTTACCTGTTTAACCTTCTGAACTCTCAGTAATGTGAACTACATCCATATACAATTTTTTCACACACACACACACACACACACACACACACACACGTATACACATTTTATATATATATATATATATATATATATATATATATATATATACACACACACACATACTTATATATATATATATATATATATATATATATATATATATATATATGGGTCCACTTTGTAATTTCGAAATAATGAAATCTCGAATTTCAGTATTTTGAACTTACAAAGCCAAATACTCACATTTCCGAAACCGGCAGAAGCGCGAAATTCAAAATACCGAAGTACTGATATTTCGAATTTCTGCTTCCGGTGGTACAGAATGTGGATGTTTGGGTTTAATTTTGGTAAGTTTGTGTATGTAAGTATGTTGGCTAGGGGTTTAGTGTGTGTAAGTGTGTGTCTGAGGGACTGCAAGATGTGTGTGTGTGAGTTTCATTTGTGTTCCTGATTGTGCGATCTCGGAGTTAGAATATATAAGTAGTGGGGATGGGAGGGTTGCAGGGGTGCTTGCCCCCCTGCTTATATGTAGTTTGCATTAGTTTGTTTTATTGTAGGGGGGAGTTTTGTGTATATTTATGTGTGTACTGTATGTGTAGCGAGTACGGGATTTTGAATTTCGCGGTAGTGTGTTTTCGAGTTTGTGAGTTGTGGTTGGGTTTCTGGCTTTGTGGTTTCGGAATACTGAAATCCGAGATTTCAGTATTTCGAAATTACAAAGTTGACCCATATATATATATATATATATATATATATAAAACACACACAGAATTCCCCCTGGAAGGGTTTAAGAGCAAGTTCATCAAGTTCTAACTGCCCTAACAGAACCAGTGAACCAGTTGTAATCTAAATGCTAAACTGCTAGACCACTAAAGGAAAACTTCATGCAAGACTACTGCATGCTTTACTGGGAGTTTTTCCTTCCCCCCACAGTTGTGTTAGCTCAGGGCACATTGGAAGCTTGCATCCCCCATATGGGGACTCAAAGGGGTTTCCACACTGTAAAATGCTTATTTTGATCACCATGAGTGATTTTGTAGGGAAAATGGGCTCATAAGTAGATAATGTGTTAGCAAGGAGTGGTTTTGAGAAATGTGAGTTGATCGGTCACAGCAGAAGCTATGTATGGCCTCTGATCATGATGAAAAATGAAATATCCTTCAGTTAAATTGCAGACAGCATGGTGTACCCCCTTGCTGTCACAAAAAGTAGGATATCACACAGGTGGCAAAATGTGTTTTGTCATTTATACTTTTACTTAAGTATAAGCTGAATTAAAGCTTTCAGCTCACACTTCAGTAAATCAGAGTCACTGGCAGTTAAGGTCTTCTCTCTTGAGTACTTATTATTTGATAATTTGTATTTTGGGGGTTTGCTCAGTATGATTAAGAGGAGTACTATGGCGAGCCAAAAAGTCCCCCCCCCACACACACACATACAGAGAGTAGCACTGCTGATGCATTGTATCAATACTAATCAAATTATTTGGAAAGGGAATACATTAAAAAATGGCTATAATGTTGCGCTCTTTCTGCCACTGGATTAAATCATACATTAGTCATGTCAGTTCCATTACACTGATTTATGCACCTAACAGTTCAATTTTTCAGAGGACGTTCATACTCTGCCAGGCTCAATAATTCAAGGCACTTAACTTCTGACAGCAATGTGCATTTCTTCACCTCTTTTTCAGTGAAAATACAATAAAGTTTCACAAATCACTGGCAAAATTCTTTATTACACTGCACGAATTTAACTATGGTTCACAGTATTACAAAGCAGTGCATATTTTAGAGTCTAGTTCTAACATGGTTATCAGAGGAAGAAAATAATTACATATTATTTCATGCTAATATCAAAATGGTGTTAATGCTGAGAGTCCAACTTTCTGCTGGGTCTGTCTGCTCAGCAGTAGTGATGTATAAAGTTCTACAATTACTTGTTCTATTTACAGCATGCAAAAAGAAACACTGCTGCAGTCCAGATCATGCGTATGTAAAGGCTAACTCTTCACAAACAACTAAGTTAATCATACACAATACTATTGTTTTTTTGCTCTTCTGAAGTAATTCATGCTCCAGAGTCCCTCCCCAAATCTACCCAAGGCAGTGTCATGACCTTATTAATGAGTGTCATCCTTCACCTTTCTCCCCACCATTTTTAGTATCTGCACCTTTTAATTCCCTCCAAATTCTCTTAATCCCCCCTCCTAGTTTTAGGACATCTGTGTAAACATACTTAAGCTAAAGCAAGTTGTCATGACTTGCTCATTTAAAGTAAACAACTTTAAAAACAGTCTGTTACAGCATTTTACTTAATGGTGCTGCCCCATCTCTCCCTCAAATACATCACATTACATACCCAGTAATCCACAGTCCTTCCTCATTAGTATGCAAAGATACGTGTGAACTTTAGCAAAAAGTGTTGCTTCCACGAAAGTCATTCAAGTCTTCCAATTCAAAGAATGAAGAAGAAATTAAACAAAGGAACTTGGCCTTACTTCAAATCTAGTTCTCTTCAAAATCCCAAATAATAATCCACAATAATGAACCAGAAGGCTAAAGTCAAATTATTTAGCAAGACCCTTGAACATAGGAATGATTGTCCGTTGACTGTGATCTGCACCAAAAATGTCAATGGAAGTGCACTCTACAAACTCCCAAAATAAAGTCTCTCATGTGGGAGGAAAAGTATTCACATTTTCCTATGAATGGAGCTATGCCCATGTAACAAACCTAAATAAGAATATGCTACACTGCAGGTTTCAGAGAAATTCTCCCTTGATAACATGATTCTTTAGAAAAATTAGAAATCTGCATTTCCATTAAGTGCCCATCAGTATGGTGGGTTACACTTTTTTGGGACAGTCCCTCTTCCGAGTTGTGTGTCCAAAAAAAAATAAAAAAAAATAAAATGGCAAATATCCATCCTATAATTGACATAATATTAATTATGTATTATATAGTGTATTTATATTATAATTATTTCTGTATCTAAAATACCTAAATGTTACAAGAAACAAAATAAGCAACTACTGCTGCAAGAATAAATTTTTTTTTTTTAAAAAATAAAAGAGTTCTATCCTTTGTGTACTGGCTGGTGGGGGCATGTAAAAATAAAAAAATCTAACACCACAAATGTCCCACTTTGGCCATTTGAAAAGGTGGCAACCCTACATCAGTTCTATATCTTACTGCCAGTCTGTCAACAGCTATACTACTAAAAGTCCCTTAAACTCTGACAAATAGATAACTCCAAAATAGTAACCACTTTTCAATACCTAGGTATCACATTTCATCCAGTTCTGTCTACTCACTTGGCCCTATTTTAGGACTGTAGAGGCAAATTGATATTTGTTACAGTATAGCCAGACTTGATTTACTGGAAATAAAGTTCTTCCTTCCAGATGTGTGCTCCTAATCACAACTCTCATCTATCCAGAATTTTGCATAATGTCCAGATTTTGACCTCATTTTTGAACTGTTCCTCATAAAAATCTGTGGTTTTCTTGCAAATAGAGGATTTAAGTCACTAAATATTGTAAACATTTGAGTTTCAGACATCGTATCCCTCAGAAAATGCATGTTTATTCAAAAATAGTTAATTCCAGCAATTTTGTAAGTTTATAAGAGCAATATTTAAAATGTCTCTGATTTTGGACCTTTCCCCCACTATTTTTGTCTGTCCAAAATTATTGCCCTAAGGGGTTAAAACATGTGCTCCTAGCACAGCTTGAATATGTACACACACTGACAGCAACACAGTCCTATTACACCATGTATTATAAGACAGATTCCTAAGACACATTACCATCCCCTTACGAGCACAACTCCTGTGGCAGAAGTTAACAAGCTTTCCATCAAAACCAAACAACATACAACACATATTGACATGATAATAAGAAGCTTAACTACAACTATGTTACTAACTGCCCATCTTATATGCTGACCAGTTTCTTTTACTACCTTTGATCCTCAATATTTTTCCAATATATGTCATGCTCCTCAAACACTACAATCTTCCAATTTGTCTTAGAAGCACAACCAATCACATTCAAGGCATTCCTTCATGCAAATTCTTTTGCAGCCACTTGGCACTGCAGAACACATTAGTTTGCAATTTTACTTGAGCTACAAATCAATTCCATCAGATTCCTAAACACTGTGCATTTTACTTGATAAAGTCACATAACAGATGACTGTTGGCACAAATTATCCTCAGCAATACACTGCATGATGCATCCATATGAAAACAATGCGCACAAGCATTGCATTAAAGTGACACCTTCACTGAATCCCTTCAGTATGGTGAGAAAAGGAACAAGTGCTACCAAACCATTGAGTTTCTTAAAAAAATGTAAGGCGCATCTTTCACAAGTAATTTACCTATAAAATAGGTCATTCACATCTTCCCAAGCATTGTGATGCTTACTCACTTAGACTTTACCTATGTGGGATGAGCCTGGGTGACTAATGGTTCAGGCAGCGATCATTTCTTCACTAGATGGTACTTTCTAGTACTACTGTTAAGGCCTGCTCTACAGTCCATACTATTTTGTGTCTCCAGAGGCCTTAGCCCCCCCAAAAAAGCATCTCTGAATTGCCAGTGCCGATTATATCTACAACAGGAAGACTTCAACTCAAAAGCAGTTTGTAGAAGTCCCTTATAACAGCAGTATAGAATACCAGTACTAACACAGCAGCACCAATTTCCCAGCATAATGCACTGTGGACCCTTCTTTCCAAAGAACAAAACCACATACACCAAAATTATTATCCACTCATCTCTTATGCAAGACTCAAGGTAAGGAAGTACCAGTCTCTTTGGCCTACTCCCATTTTAAGAAACTGTGCAAAACTCATCTTCCTAGACATTACATTCCAGTCAGACTTACCCGGCTGCCTACATAATTCACTGTCCTCCAAGTCATATGTAATTCCTCAAAAGTACTCCAACCCTACTGCTTCCTGCCTGTTCCATCCCCTAAGGCATCACCTTTTAGTTGAATTAATTCTTAAGACACCTAAAACACTAATTCACCCTGAAAAGAAATTGGTATGAATAGGTACTTGTTCACATTTAGGGATATAGTTTATTCTGGTGTTGAGGAAGAACACATCTTTTGGTTAGGAAGTCTTTCAGAATGGTTTTGAAGGATGGGAGGGAGGGTATTTATCTCATAGATACAGACAAGTTGTCAAGGAGATAGGTCTATGAGCATATACTGACCTTGGTATTTCAGCTCCATGTTACAGTTATCGACTTGGTACAGGAGCCTCTTATACGGTATGACCATAGCCTTATTCACTTACTGGTAGATTTAACTAGGATGATGATCCCCAGATCAGGAATACTTGGTTTGTAGGATTAGCTTCTATTCTTCATCAGGATTGAAAATGTTCAGTGCTGTGGATATTGATGAGTCAGTCAAGGACTATAAAGGTTTTGATGTCCTGTCTTCACTTCAATGCCCCAAGTTGTACAAATTCCATTTTTTACCATGAGCCAAACTGAGCCTGAGCACCTGGATTTAAGACGGACAGGATCAAGGCTAAAGCACAAATGCCGCCACACTTGCCTGCTGGACTATAAAATATTTGAACAACAAAATCCTATCAGGCAAGGATGTCTAATAGAGAGATATCAGAAAAAAAATTTTTGTTCCTATGACAGGAAATGTCAGAAGCAGCTGATTATTTGGCAGCGCTCTTCTGAGTAGTGGGTAAGCTTAGCAGCCAATTCTACCTTATTAGATAGAGGTTTTTGTCTTGTCTACTAAGGAATGCCGACTTGCTGACAGATACTTCACCAAGCTTGTTTCCATCAGGTCAAGTGGTGGGCCTGGAACACATGTAGGAGCGTTTACTGGATTAGATAAATTTTAAAATCATTTTATTCTGAGTTTGACATTCCTGATTGATTTTATCACATTAGTTCTCAGAATCTGTTCACCTACCTCTGGAATGAAGGTTTGTCCAACCAAGCTTGTAACATTTTGATTGGATGCTTTGGGTCTGATCCATTACCAGATTTCCAAACTCTCTCTTATGAATTAAGTTTTTCTGCCAGTGTTAAAGGAGGTCCGGTTTAATCCTATTCTTAAGAGGACAGGTTTGTACACTGATAATCTAGATAATTACACCCATCTCAAACCTCCCTTTTGTTAGCAAAGTTCTTGAGATGTTTGCCTATGCATAATCAAATTCCCATTTGAGTGCTAGTCATGGCCCATTCCAATTGTTTTATTCAGTCTAGGCAAAGTACTGAAGTAGCCCCAGTAACAGTGCATGATGATCTGCTAACAGATTCATTTCATTTCATGCTGTTCCTTTTAGATCTCACTCTTTAGCAATCTGAGACACTGGACCCAGATGTCATGATGACCATTTGACCTATTATTGTGCTCTCATATGTTGCATGATAGTCGTTTCCCTCCGCCATGTGGTTCTACTCAGTGGGTTGTGTATGGCGTAAATACCGCCACACCATTCCTTCTGACATGCAGTGTGTCACAGGGTACATTTCTGGATCTGGTGCAGTTTACTGGGTATATGCTGCCAATAGGGGGGGGCATTATTCAAAGAGCAAGTTTAACCTATGATTGTTACGCTTCAAGATGCTACAGTGGTCTTAAACTTCCTTTGGACTTTGAATAAATCTATAATTGTATGGTTGATAATCAGTTAAAATACAGCACAGGCAAGAAACTCACCATGGCCACTAATGCTGCCATTCATAATTATTTTACTCCAGTTTTGCCCCTGGCATCATCTATAAGGGTAGCAGTCTGGAAATTGAGTCAAATATACATAATTTAAGCACAGTATTTGATGATCAGCTCAACCTTGGGGACAAAGTGCCTTCCTTCATGAAATGATCATGTTATCATCAGAGGAATCTCTCACTAATTAAACTTTATGATGCTGAAGGTTCAGATGATTCCATTAAATTCCTCTGGACAAAGCTCTTTTGCATGCCATGGCTGCATCTTCAGAACCTCCTGTCATGGTGCTTGAGGTCGACGCCTAAGTTTGATTGTTTAACTGCTCAATAATAGCTACTTGCCTCAGCTATATTGGAGAATGTTTATGTATTTATGCATTGTAATAGTGCTTAGTTTATAAGTATTTCAACTTGAATTTAGCCTTTGTTACTGAAGGTGCAGTGGACAGTTGGCTAAACTGGCACAGGTCAACTAGTTTGCTGTAACTAGCCTTAAAAGAAGGTTTGCCTTTGGGCAAGTCTATGTTGGTATACAAACTGCATTTGCTTTCCATTTTTTTTTTTTTTTGGAGAGTTGCTCATTAAACTGCAACTTGTTTAATATGGAGCATATACCTTTAAAAGCTAATCATCTTGTTATTGTGTGGTACATGAATTCCACAGAAAATCAGTCTGCTATATAAAAATCCATGTTTAGACTATATTTTGTCTCCATTATTTAACCCTCCTGACAAGGCAGCTTCAAACAACTTTAGTAGGTGTAGAACTGAAATGTGCTATGATGTTTTCCACTACAGATGCACTAGGCAGATGTAGGCTGGTGTAGAACATTTTACCACCACATATAACTATACTGGTTCTATTTTTGCCAAATGCTGGCTTTCCTCAGAGTGCTATGTAGGTCAGATAGGGGATCTTGCATATGATAGTGGTAATTCAACTATTTAGTGTGGTATGCACTTTGGAAGAACACATTCTGGACTTTGTATTTGGCAGACACACAGGCTGGCACAGTTCATGTTACTGCTCCAAGTAAAGAATGTTTTTATCACTGTGCTCACTAAACATTGGCTTTTGGGGGACTCGAACATATGACAGTGGTACTCTGCTGTAATATATATGCTGTAGGAACATGTTCTGGCCTTTATTACAGGAATCACAATTAGCAAATTGGAAAAGTGGCACAAAACACTTTACTATACTACATAAACCAGGCCACTTGGCAGTGCTTACTGAATGTTTTAGTGGTGGTAGCAAGAGGGTTTTTTTTAATGCCAAGGTGCTATACAGGGCAGTTGCTACTGAATGTGTGCCCATTATAAATATGCAAGTTGCACAGCTACTTTATTCATTCCAGTTCAACACTGACCTACATGCTGGAAGGAAATGCTACAGCCTGTGTTACTGGTGTTGTGTTGAAAAATCTCAGCACATGGTAGTCAAGCACTAGTGTATGTGTTCTCCAAGGTTCATGTGTGGCTATGAGTAATTTTAACAAAATAAAGTTCAGCTGTAGTGTACGAAAGACCACAGGAATCAAATAAGTTTTATCTTTCCTCGACCTTGCAAAAAATATTGGTTTTATTTCTGCAAATCTCAAAGAGAGTTCACTCATCATTCATATAGTTTACACACTGAAAATAGCAATACTTTTGAAGGGCATTTTGGAACCAGTCCAGCATCATCCATCATTCCTTGCAAATACAAGTATAATGATGTATCTGTATATTTACAGGACCTGCAAAAATCAATTCACCATTTATCACATTTGAGTAGCTCAACATTTTCATCCCTAAAATGTGAATTAATTTGACTTATAATTTATCCCAGGTTAAGAGTTATCAATCTAGCACTCACTGCTGACAATGTGTATTACAGATACTTCATTTTTAATAGTACCCAAGAGAAGCTACTGTTGGTTACACACAAATTTGTATCTAATTTGATAGTGGTTACAAACATTTTGTTGGCATGGATCCATGCTGGTTGAAGTCACCTAGGAGTATAGGGCTTGGTTCAATAAACAGTGACTCCAGTTCTTTTATGTATGGGTGCCCTAACATCCAAGAAGGGGAACCTATAGCTTGTCAGTAGTATGGTATGGGTCTTTGCTTATGGTAAGCTGGACATGGTGTAGCTCAAGTGAGTCGTAATGCTTGTCCAGTCTTAAGGTCTGACTTTTTCATGAATATTGAGACACCTTCACCTTTTGTCCATTCGTGTACAGTAGTGAATCTAAATGTGTGGAAGGCATATTCGCCTTGCACTGTGGAAGTAAGTACTCTTTGTGGCTATAAACTGTGCACTCATAGCTATACAGAAGTCTACATCCTCTAGGGTGAAGAGAACTTACAGAGAATGGAGTTTTTTTCTCAGATCCCTGACACTGAGAAGCAATACCTTTAGAATATCATAGTTTGGTTTTGCTATGTTTGAAGGTTTATCGGGCTGGCATTGCCTAAAATTGCACTATGGGAATGTACCAAGTTTTACCCAATATTCAAAAGCCCAAAGGGGGCAGGTATAGCCCATCCCTTGGCAAAGCAGTGTGGTCTGTCAACCACATCTTCCCAAACTAACAAATACTGCATCGCTTTTGAATGACACCAAAGACCAAGTCAATTGTTAAAATCAATTCTCTGTTGTTCTTAGTGTTGCATCATCCTCACAGCTGGTAGAATGCTGCACAGTGTTACGCTCATACCTGCCTGGAACACAGTCCAAGAGCTCTATCATGGCTTGTCATATAGTCCAAAGAGGTACATCTCAGGTCATTTACACCCAAATGTAGAGTGACAGAGTCATACTGATATTTGTGGTTCAGCATCCTGAGTGTGTGCACGATCTGGTGGATGCTGGCCCTGACAGGCAGCTGACTATGACCCTCCCCTTGTTCAGCTTAGTGAGTGGAACATCTCTATGTTTCATGATGGAATGGCCTATGACCTACAGCATTTGTTTGTGTCGAGGTTTGTCTTATGGGCTTTTGAGTTGGGACAGCATGAGATGAAGCTGTATGCGCAGTGGTGGATGTTGCTTTGGTAGAATGCTTGTGAGGTTATTGAAGGGTCCTTATAACAGTGTTTAGGAGGTCTTTTAGGTTTGGGTAGATGACTTTTAAAGCCTCGGCATACATGACTATTTGCTTGGTCTTTGGTGTGAGTGGTAGGCAGAATGTGGTGATGGGTGCTTCTGACAACCTGTTTGGTAAATTAAGTGGTTATATGTGACAATGTACAAGTACATCTCACACAGAGAGCATGTTTAAGAATTAGGTGGCTGTCAGTAAATATGAGAATTGCTAGACTGTGTCAGCATGCCATTTTTCCTCCAAACTGGATGCAGAGAAGAGGAAAGTGCTTATCCATAGTTTGACGTATTTCCGATGTTGATTGCAAAGGGCGTTTTTACCAGTGGAGTTTAGGCCATGTGTACTCAGGCCCTATTAAAGTGAAGCTAGTATGTTTTAGACAAGACTGTTGGAATATTGTTCCTCTGTGAGTACACCACTGTAATGAGGTAATACAGGGGTTTACAGCAGGTTTGCTTGGGTACCATTTGGCCAAGAATTGCAGTCTTCATGTAATCTGACAGAGTGCTGTTGTGTGTGTAAACCAAGCACTCATCAAGCAACTATGCAATTAAAGTTGGATTCTAAGTGCTTGTGCCTATACAGGGTAATGCTACCATTGCTGCATAATGCTAAGTGTCACGCAAATGCAACTATTCATTCTACATAGGAACAAAAAATTAACAAATGAGGAGTACAGCTCACTGACCAATCACAAATGAACAAAATGCATTATCATATTTTTGCTGTCACTCTTAAGCTTTCCTAAGAGATTCCTAAAGCTTAGAAGAGACCAACCAACTCTACTCTCACTAGCAGATCTAACTTTTCTAATTATAAAATCACTGAGGAGAAGCCCAAAGTGCAGGAACACAACAATTACTAAAGTAATATACCAGCATATACTTGTATTCAATGCAAAAGTGCAGGAAACCAAGAGTAATACAGCAAAATTGCAGCAGCAGTTTAAAGTCCAGTAACACACTAAATAATGCAGAAAAAATGCAAACCTTGTACAACACTTAGAAATAATAAGTAAAAGTGCAATTCAGCAATGTAGAGTACTTGTCTAGCTTGGGTGGACTGCAGCAGACGCACTCAAATCTCAATGGACTGGTCAACAGTTGGTTAGCTCTTAGTAAATGAGTCAATCGTGTATAAATGCAGTTTTTTTTCCTGCATATTAAAGGTGCCAATTTAGAGCAAGCACTAAACTTTGTGAATGTAATTGCACCACTTCAGAAATGGAAGCAATTTGTGACAGACTTCCTAGGAGTGCTGACCCAGGCAGAGACTCCCTTGCAAGAAGTTCTGCTTTGAAGGACTTTGCAAATATACCAAATAATGTAGTACTCATTTTAGCCTTGCACATCAAAGAACCACCTACCTAAAACATCTGTGTCCTCAACATGAAGAATTCATAAAAGAGCAGCTGAAAGATGAGAACGTCATTATTTTCTTTAATGAAAGTGTAGATACGTATAAATGCAACATTATGACAAATTTGGCAAAGTCATTAATAAGAGTAGCCTGTTCCAGCTGGCACTAACTTCCTGTAACGTGAATAGCATGAGAGTGGGTAGTGACTTTACAGAAAGTTCTCAAACTGTGTTGAAGGCCTTGAACTGCAGCTTGCACAGTCTGTTGGTAAAGTCATCACCATTGCCATTTAGATGATTGGTTATACAATCCTGCCATGTGGCATACATTCTTAATTTTGTATTGGAGATATGGGCCAACAGCTTTCAAGACTTAACTCATTTTGCAAGTCTTGTGAAAACTCCTCTCAGAGTGGTTCATGGTAAAACAACAAGGACATCAACTGCAATCTTTAGATCTGTACAGCTAAAACTAAAACGAATGTGTGGTGCATGCGAGTGTTTGTGCATGCACATACACAGTCTTGATACTGCAGCACCTTAGTGTGTTCCCCTGACTCCACGGTACAGTGATCTCACAATTAGTGCAAGTAGTAGGGGAGGGGGCAGAATATCCCACATCTAGGGGTACAGTATAATGAAGCCCCCTTTGCATGAAAGCTTTAACGGTATTACAGTGTTTGAGATTCACTGTAATTTTGTTCCATTCACTGTTTCTGACAGATCTGATACTTTCATGACGGATCTCTTAAAACTCCCATGCAGAGGCATCAGCTACTGGAATTAACATAACCAGAGAAGGAAGCTGGGCCTAATGTTAATCTATGCCACTCAGACATGTGCCATTTCTGGGTCATCACAGTAAAATATCTTGTAGAACATCTGCCCATAAAACAAGACTTCCTTGTACAATGTATTGCATTTTATGCAACATTATGACAGCTGAAATTACTTGTGCAAAGGAAACAAAGGAAGCTGCTGATGCAAGCGACATTTGTGGCAGAACATTCTTATCAGCTCAATGCTGCCTGGAGTCTTGCAGGCACACACCAGCTTTCAATGGCATACTACCTTTGGCAAAGAGTAGAACTAGCACTTTTTCTTCAATGGACAAATGTAGGTCAGTCCATGAGCTAGGTTATCTGGCACCCTGTGCACTTCCCCAAATTGACACCCCTCAACTCAAAACTGAGGGCAAAGAAAAAATAAGATTTCTGTTCAACTTTAACAAGGATCATGCGACAGTCATCACATTCTGAACACTTCAACCACAACTGGAAATGCATTAGCAGCCTTCGTTTATAATGCCGTGATTTCCTTAGGGCTTCAAAAATCAGTGCCAGTACTGCTCACACACACAGTTGTCTCCTGCCAATTATGCCTCTTGGCAGCTTATTTCCAAGTCAGTTCACTTCTCAGGACCCTAGTTACAGCTCTGACTAGCCGGATATAGAACTTAGGCCTAATAAAAGTGGCAGCACTATCTAGATGCTCACAAGCTGTTGAACAAGCCTGCGTCAATGTATTTTGAACAGTTATCCTGCAATGCAGTGCTAATCTGCAACATAGCCTGAAAGTACACCCTTATGTGCCCACTTTTAAGGCAGTCCATATTTTGGATCAACAACTGCTGCTGCTACATATAGTTTAGAACAAGGTTTATATGTGCAATAATTATATGCACTGGCAGATGTTATAATTTCACAGTACTGAACGCAATTGCAATACTGTTCTGTTTTAAGATGACTAGATCAGCACTGATGACTGTGGGTAACTGATCAAAATGTGTCTTCATTTTATTGCTGTCAGAGAATAATATAGCTGGCTTCCAGTTTCTATAAACAAATACAGAACAAACTTTTTAAATTTAGTTTAGTGATGCTATGAAGGAATATGAATGGAATTCAGCAGTGAAGCACTTAAGTGCTGTTAGACGTGTCATACAGTTAGGTATGCTATAAAGACAATACAAGTGTGTGGAGAGTGGGGGTGAAAGGCATTACATGGCCATGTTGTTTTGTTTCATGAAACAGTCAAGTCCTTCTACGACCTGCAGAAAACTGAGCATCCAGTACCAACATCATTACAATTGCATTGTTGAAATGTACAAGATCAACTACAGAAAAAAAAAAAAGTATAGAAAACTAAAAAAATCCACATGTAGAACAGGGGCTGTAGGGTTGTAGGACAATGCAAATTCACAAAATTTTATCAAAAATACGGTGGCCAATGCTTCTTTTATGCTGTTGAGACGGAATTCCAATCAGGAGGTGCTTGTAAACACCCAGACTCCAAATGCAAGTGGAATAATAAAACTCAGCAAAAGTGCACACTTCTTCTGTGGGCAGCCAGGACACAGCACAGGCATTAGCTGAAAATGTGTTTGTTCCTTCACAAAATAAATTCCAGCTTTGACATGGAGAAAATCAATCTGCCAGCACCAGTATGATTATAATTGCAATACTTACGGATAATGCCACATTTAGAAAAGGAAAATGCTTAACTACAGCTTGTGTGTGTACTTACATAACACAAAATAACTTAGTACATCTCACTCTCCATTATATTACAATTCAGAACTTTATAGAGTCAGGTGCTGTGGTAGCGTTGTCGCCTCACAGTAAGACGTTGTCCTGTTCGATTCTCAGCTAGAGTCTTCTGTGTGGAGAGATGTGTGAATGGGCGTACCTTCGTTGAAGGTTGTGCGTCAGGGCCGGCAACTCGGCACGTAACGGCCAATCATTAGCAGACAGGAGTTCCGCTGTGGCGACCCCTAACCGGGAAAAGCTGAAAGACTCAACATGTGATATTTAATCTCAATTTACATTTAGTTGTTGGTTAAGCACAGTTCCTTTGTGAAATGCATTTTTAACGTCATTATTGCAGAAGAGGTTTTAGATATGCATATGAATAACATACTGAGGGGCTTCATAGAGTTTTTTTTTATATATACTATGATGCTTGACTTGGGTAAATAAAATAGTGACAAACTATTAAATGAAAGCAAGTAAATACAAAAGAGCGACAGTTTTGATGCAAACTACACCATACCTCTCAACTGTCCCTGATTTTCAGGGACATCCCTGATTTTGACTCAAATTTTAGCTCTGTCCCGCTTAATCCCTCCTAAAACTAGTGACTTTTGGAGGAAAGGTGGTGAATTACACTTAACGAATAATGACAATAATTAAGAGTTATAGACTTCTTTTACTTCAGAAAATGTATATTAATTCATATGATTTGATTCTGTCAATGTTTCACAAGTTAATAGCACTAATATTTTAAAAGTGTCCCTGATTGCCCCTGATTTTTTCTTGACTTGTCCCTGATTCTGTTGAAATTTTTCCCCCATTGGTTGAGAGGTCTGGATGCAACAGAAGTAGTATTATGCACTATTCTATGGTTAGCATTGTGCGTGTGGTCCTAAAAGGTAGATGGCAAATAAGAGTCAAGTGTTTGACATCAATCAGCTGTTTCTGTAAATGTGTAGGTTATACAAAAGCAGATACACAGCTGGGGAAAAACAGACATATTTGACTTTTTTTGACTGAATACAGAGCATTTGTTTTTATTTTTTTTTTATTTTTAAAGTTGTTTCTGGAAATGGTAGAATTGTATACTTAAACAAAAGCATCAGCTGCAAATTGTTCCCTAATGCTCAAATGAGGCTTTTGTAATTTTAACAATTTCTAAACAATTTTTAGCAATTTTCCAGAGTTACTGATAAGATTCTTATTTTTGATGACACTGCATTGTACATTATTGAATAAAAATGCTCTTTTTTTCATCAAGTGCCATGGAGCATTACACTGTATAAAGTTACTTCCCACATGCACTGCTGGTAAGGAGATCAAATGCCACACAACACTCTATAAAGAAGATCACTGCAAACATTCCTAAAAAGACATTACTCATGCCAGCCATTTATGTTTCTTACTGCCCTCTCCTCTACTACAATCACTTCTTGTCTGAAAATCTTCTCAGCTGCATTTTAAGAAACACCTCTTAAATTATGATGACAGATTTGAGCTTAATGTAAAAAGTAATGTCCAGCTATTTACATGTTCTCTCTTTCATAAGCAGAAGTCTCCGAACACGGCTGTTACCTCACCAAGTACTTTTATCATGTAATGTAGCTGACAAAAGTCTCTATGCTCTACACCAGCAGAGCACTAAGGGCAGATGCCATCTCCAGATGCTATCCACAGACAATCTGTAGCAGTCTTTCTACTTTCCAGCTTGTCCTTTAACCACACACTACCAATGGGCATCTGCCAATGCTATATGGAGTATAAAAGTACATGTTACATTCCCACAATCACATAGTACAAATGTCACTGAACTAGGTTACTCAGGCTATACATGAAATCTAATGTTAAAGATAATAATGTAACATTTATGTGGCACAGCTCAAAAACTTGAAAATGCCTTATACAAAATTCTGAAGAAGAATCTGATCTGGTTGTTAGCATGATGCAAAAATTGAAAACTGCTAGGAGATAAAGATACCCTGATCTCTCTTGGCATCTGCACAAGTAACTAATCAGAATTAATTCAGTGTCTGAAATACAGAAAGTGGAAATAAAAGGAAACAGTTCAGGCAACGGCGGCATTATATTCACAATGATTTGCCAACATACAGCTGTCCAGATCTGCAGTAAAGTACAATTATGGGCTGGGAATGGGTATTATCTTTAAAAATATTATGTGCTTTGTAGCCAGCAGATCTCAAAGGAAAAACAGCAAATGCATTCAAATACTAAAATCAAATAGCAGATGAAGCTTGACACAGTATAAGGCAGGGGATTACCTCCAGTGGGAATGACAGTGAAAAGCTTCAGTGCTCATGAAATGGGAGCATCTGACAGCTGCAAAGGCTTCAGCTCTGTGTAGTTACAAGACATAATGTAGAAGGTCGCAATGAAAGCCCTGAAACCCAAACCGGTATATTTAACATATCAAACTATACACATTTACAAGCATAAGCAAGCACATTTTTTTACACACATTCCACTAGAGGTGTCCACTTTTTCTTAGGTTCAAGTGTGTGCGTTTGTGTGTGTGCTGCATGCATATGTTAGCAGCGGCCTTCAAATTCAAAGCAAAGCCTCTTTGAAAGGCAAAAGTGCTTGTGATTAATTGCAAAGGAGGACTACTAGAAGTATGCAATGCAGCTTCAATAAAAACTCTGAACGAGGAGTTCTCTCTAATCTCACCACATGCCTATCACTTCCAAAACACTGATTGTACCGTTCTTCAGGGGAAGCCGACTCAGGGAGCAAAGTATATTTACAACTGTAGAAAGCATTGCTCGGCAAATAAACCAGGCTGATTGTGCCAGTACTCTGTAGATCATAGCACATTCCAAACTCCATCTTCATGATATACAATCTCTGTTTTGCAAACACTAGCCTTTCAAGTAGCAGTACATGTGTGGTTTACAGTATGAAGATATCAGGTATAAACATGTAGTCAA